>NC_052241.1:6951636-7252835 GCF_013401445.1 Tripterygium wilfordii
GGACCCATGCTATGAAGTTTGGATGAGTCACTTATACCCTCATATGGAAAACCTGTGGAAGAAGCTAGGTATTCACGACTTCTACCTATGCTCAGGCAGTAGTTCGTGTACCTAGGGAGGAAAAGACTCAACTCCACAACATGCTTCAGTATCCCAAGTAGTAGGGCCTAAAACATCTTTGAGTGTTACACAAGGTAGAGCCCAAACTGTGGGACCTAAGCATCCTGCTCCTCACTATTTTAAGTGTGGAAAAACTGGTCACCATATGGCTAATTGTAAACGAGGAGATAGAACCGAAAAGGTTCCTTTCGTCGAGTATGATGGTGATTAGAATCAAGAGTATACTGAATTAGAGCATGAAACGATGTACCCCCATAGTGACCCTACCAAAGAATTTGTGACTACTCGTGGTAAGGCGAGCTTGTTATGCTCCCCTTGAGTTTGACTCTAATAAGGGGTGGTTTTGAAATAACGTATTCTAGTCAATGTGTAGTATCGGTGGCAAGGCATGCAAGTTGGTTTTGCTGTGAAAATATGATCTCAGAAGAAGCCATCAAAAAGCTAGGCTTGGACACGCATCCATATCCTCAACCCTATAGGCTCTCAAGGCTTCAAAAGGGAACTGATGTAATAGTGGCTTGTCGAGCTCTTGTCCATCTGGTTATTGAAAACAACTACAAGGATAAGGTGTGGTGCAATGTAGTTTTGTTGGACGCGAGCTATACCTTGTTGGGGCGACTATGGGAATTTGACAAATCTGTGGTACATGATGGACCACGGGCCATATCATGTTCAATGGTATTAAAATCACTCTTTTACATACATGAGCAGCCACCAAAGCCGGCCTTGAGAGTGGGTCTCCCATATTATTATCGAAAAGAAAAATTTTGGGCGAAGCAAAAGAAACTGGAGTTCTCTATTTGGTGATTGGTCGTGGAGCGATAAACAACGAGACAGATGTACCTATGTCTGTGCGAGAGTTACTTAAGCAATTTCAAGATATGTTTCCGAATGAGGTACCACTCGAGTTATCTCTATTGCAAAAAATTCAACATCAAATTAGCTTAATGCCTGACACAACGCTACGTAATAGACCCCATTATAGGATGAGTCCTAAATAACATGAACAGTTACATCGTCAAGTAGAGGAGTTGTTAATAAAAAGGCATATTAGAGAGAGTCTCAGTTTCTTGCTTCGTGCCCACATTGCTCACTTCGAAGAAGGATGGCACCTGGCATATGTGCGTAGACAATCTTGCGATATCATTTTTCCATTCCTCGCTTGGATGATTTGCTTGACCACTTGAGTGGTGCTACAATCTTTAGCAAACTTGATCTAAAAAGTGGATATCATCAAATTCAAGTAAGAGGATGCGATGAATAGAAATAGCGTTCAAGACTTGGGAGGGGTTGTATGATGGTTGGTCATGCCATTCGGGCTCTCAAATTCCGCAAGTACATTCATGAGGGTAATGAATGAATTGTTTCATCCTTCTATTGGTAAGTTCATAGTAGTCTTCTTTGATGATGTTCTCATATATAGCCCAACACCAGAATTGTACCTAAGACACTTTGGGGGAGGTCTTACCCAGCTTACGACGAGAAGTTTTACACCGCTACCATGAAGCGCCCCTTTATGATCGACATAGTTTTGTTTCTTGGTTTTGTGGTTTTGAATGATGGAATTTTTGTAGATGAGTCGAAGGTCAAAGCCATTAGAGATTGGCCTTTACCCAGACCCTACAAAAGGTTTGATGTCTTCATGGGTTAGTATACTTCTATCGTCTCTTTGTTCATAACTTTAGCATGACTACGGAACCTATAACGGATTGCATAAAGCATGGGAAGTTTGTGTGGACTAGTGAAGAGGCTACAACTTTTCATCAGAATAAGCAACTGATGATTTCAGCCTTAGTGTTGGTTCTCCCCGATTTTGACAAACTATTGAGTTGCATTGTGATGCCTCCAAGGTAGGTATTGGGGCTATTTTGAGACAAGAAGGCCAGCCCATTGCATTCTATAGTGAGAAGCTCAATGGCTCAAGAATGAACTATAGTGCATATGATGTAGAGTTTTATGCGATCGTTCAAGCCTTCAAGCACTGGCATTCATATCTTGCCCATAGTGAGTTTGTTCTGTTCATTAATCATGAGGCGTTGAAGTATATTAACTCTCACGATCAACTATCTACTCAGCATGCTAAATGGGCTTCGTATCTACAGTAGTTCATCGGTCCTCAAAAATCAATCGGGTGCTTCGAATAGGATGGCAAACGCTCTCAGTCATCGGAGTACTCTTCTAATAGTGATGAAGAGTCGTGTGTTGGGTTTTGACTCTTTGATTGAGATTTTCGCTACTAATACGTATTTTGCTCCTATCTTAGGGGATGTGGTAGCCGGCCTCCATGCCGATTTTGTAATATATGAGGGTTTCTTGTTCAAAGGAAATCAACTATGCATTAAAGAGTCTAACTTGCATTTTCAGATTATTAAAGAATTGCATAATGAGGGCCAAATAGGACGTGACAAAACCATTCAGCTAGTCATCAGTTCTTATTATTCGCCAAGTATCCAGCGTGACGTGGCCAAATTTGTCACCAATTGTAGGGTGTGCCAATTATCCAAAGGAGTGGCAACCAATGTCGACTTCCATGCACACAATGAGGTATGAATTCCATTTTTTTAGTTGTTGATCATCTTTCTAAGATGACTCACTTTATTCCTTGAAGAAGACTACCGATGATGTCAATGTGGTGCAACTATTCTTTCGTAGGGTGATGTTTGTGGAAGGTTGATAATACAAAATTGAGTTTTAGTAGGGCCTATCATACACAAATTGATGGACAACCCGAGATTGTCAATCGGGGAACTTGTTGCGAAGCCTAATGGGAGACAATTTGAATTCATGGGATAAGAAGTTGAGCCTTGCCGACTTTGTTTTCAATCATTCTGTAAAATCGAAGTACTAGATTTAGTCCATTCTTTGTCATGTATGGTTTTAGCCCAAGATGCCCGCTAGATCTTGCTTCAGTCCCAAAATTGCAGCGTGTTTATGGTAAAGCTTAAGACTTGTTAAGCTAACCTTCACCAAGTGCACATGAAGACCAAACATCAGATTGAAGATTCCACTACTAAGTACAAACATATGGGTGATAATAAGCGACGACATATTTAGTTTGAGGTAGGTAATTTTGTTTGGGCTATCTTGACTAAAGATAGGTTTCAAGGTGGGGAGTACAACAAATTGACTGCACGGAAAATTGGGCCTTTGAAATTGTCACCAAAATTAATCCAAATGCCTATCGCCTCAAACTCCCCAGTCATATCCGTATCGCCAATGTCTTCAATATCAAGCATCTGCTCCATCTTTTCCTATTTTGCTTCTTATTTAGTTTCTTAGTTTGCATGGACTTATACTAAGGTTTGGAGTTGGTTTGTAAGGCAATTATATAAAGTGCCATATTACCTTTTGTATAAGTCAATTTTTTATGAATGAATAAAAGCTAGAGAGTTGTCTCTAATTGTCTATCAATTTGGCATTCTCCGGAATCAACAAGGTATAGAAGCCTTTCTTCTTGGTTATTTCCTGTGTGAGAATCAATAGGAACTCAGGTTTGTCATGTTCATGACTTTGTGTTTGCTGCCCGTTCGATAACGCCATCAGTTGGTATCAGAGTTTTGCTCGGTTCCTTCAGTATGCTGCTAAAAAGATATGCTGGTAGGGAAGTACCTATGGAGGAAATTTATCATCGAGATGACATAGTCCACGTGCAGTAGCAGTTGGATCCATTAACGCAGCAGATGGCGGTGATGTCGACCCTACTTCAGCAGCATAACCGATGGCAAAATCGGGGAGGCGATGTAACTCCCCGACCTGGGAGGCGCTACTGTTGGTACCATCTTAAGTCACCAATTATGGTGACCATTCCAAAGACATGAATGCCTACATCAATTGTATCAAGCCTAGGTATACTACGATTTGATTAATCACCAATTCACCAGAAAATCCGATAGCATCTCCTCGTACTTCGGAGAATACCAACCTGAAGTATAAGCGTAACAATATCACAAATAAATTCTCAAACCTAGGCAGGGCCTCAGGCCATCTAACAATTCATATCATCACATATCTCCACACACATTGACATATATAGTCAAGCAACCAACACAAGGGGGTAACCCTACAAGCATAATCAACATTAGGACTTGAAGTCCACAAACCCGACCCGGTAGTCCCGATCACATGGAGCACCCTACCGACTGTTCAATCATCCATCGAATAGGTGTATCAATAAAAAGTCTCGACCCGAGAATCCAAATACAAATAATTCTAATAACATAACCATAATACCCAACCATCTAGGTCCTATCACTCTCCAGGGCCTATCCATGTCACACACGCTCATCCGGGTCCACAACCCTGGTACCGAAACTAGATTCACCTGTGGGGGGAAAGAAAAGGAAAAGGGTGAGCAAAAAGGCCAGTAGGAAATAATAGAGAATGAATAATCGATATTAGAGCGGAATTATCAAAGAAAGTACAAATGCAACTATATGATATCTAACATCATGTACAACAAAACATAAGTAAATAACAACACCATAGTGATCCTAACTTAGCCCATCGGCATCCCTACACTCAACGGGACCCTAAACAGCCCAACGACATCACCGTATGGTGCACCAAGTACATATGGAATCCTGACCCGGTCCACCGGCATTCCCGTACTCATTGGAACCCTGAACGGCCCAACGACATTACACATTTCACACCAACCATACCTAGGAGATGTATGGGTCCTTACCCAACATCCACCATGCAACTACAATGTATGTCCAACATGGTTATGCAATAATGTATACATAATATACTACATGATGCATGTTCAAGAATAACTCATATACAATAAAAGATTGAACATGTAGGGTAAGCAATATCACTCATTTCATACAACAAAGTAATCGTACAATAGGATTGTCTCCCTTAGGCACGATTAAGGTGAGGACAGAATAATAATGACCAATGAGGAGAATAAATGCTCTCAATAGAAGGAGTATAGTCATTGAAAATGGAAAGGGGTGGAATTTCCCTACGTCTCCTCCTTAGCTTTTATTCAAATTTCACAAACCGTCCCACGTGTGTATCCAATGCTTTCCGAGTACTATCCATTGAGCCAATTTACCATAAACAACAAAAATTGTCATTATCAATCCACAATTACTAATTTAAACTCCCAATCCCGAAATACCCATAAACCCTAAAATCGCAAATCACCCAAATTCACCATTTTAAGTTAAATAAACTCACCAAGGGTGTAGAAACAAGTAAAAATAAGTTATTCAAGCTTCCTTTAGGCCTCAAATGGTGTAGGAGTTTATGGATTCGAGTTTGGGTTCAATCCTTGAAGTTAGAACAAAAATGGAAGTTGAAGAACATGAAATATAGAGAGAAGTCATAATCCAACTTGAAACAACTCGAAAGAGAATAATCTTACCTTGGTTGATGATCTTAGATTGATGGAAGTGAAGAAATTTGAGAGAAAATGGCGTTTAGGGTTGGTTTTCGTTGGTGGGTTTGAGAGAAATCGCGAAATGAGTATTTTAAAACCTCAATTTTAGCCGTGCTGGAATTGTTCGATCGATCGGGACTTCTTTCGATCGATATGAATTTGCCCCAGTCCCATTTTCCAGTGATGGCTTCCGATTGATCAGAACCCAGTTTCAATTGATCGGAATTGGGGGTCCTCTATTCTCCCTATGACTGTCCGGACGGTTTTTCTAAACCGTCTGGACAGTTATACCTGTTATCCATAATTTCAACTTAAAACCTTCCGTACACCCCCGACTCACTCGGTATTAATTTTTAATGATTTTTAACCTCCAATTTAACTTCAAATATGTCTTCTCACTCAAATGGATATATACTCGACATGTGTCATTCGTACAAGGACTCTAAAGGTACGGGGCGTTACAGGCGATCAAGAGGCAGATCTGCCACCCATGGATGATGAACAAGATGAACAATTATCGTAACCAATTTTCGATGATTATCAATATGATGATGAATATATTTTGATCCAAGAAAATATTCTGGAATTTAAAGAGATGTTTGACATTCCACCAATCTATGATTTCGATGTGGATCATCAGATTTTTTGGTATGAGAAAGGATTAAAGAATAATTAATGCAGGATAAATTTGACATCATTTAAGTATCAAATTTCGACAATCTTTTGGTATCTGTTAAATTTGTTGAGTTTTTTATTCCAAAAATACTTGAAGAACCACATGGAGAGAATTTTTTTGTTAATGTTGTTTCTAAACTTATTCAAGATTTCAAGGTGGTCTCGTATGTTGGGTACACAGGTGGTGATCAAGAAGCCAAAAGGTTTTCTATTACAATTCTTCAAAACTTGAGGTCGAGTTTTCTCCAATAAGGGGTGAATGATGTAGATTGAAATATTTCTTTTAAATATTTTATTTTTGCATTTTAGGATGTCTATTGTTTGTGAAACAATTAGTAGTATTTTCTTAGGACAAGTATCTTTTTATTAGGAGTGCTTTTATTTATTTACTTTTAAATATTTGTTTCTCGTTAAAGTATTTAGAGTTTGACTAGGGTTTCAATCCATTTTACTATTTAAGGTTGTAACCTCATTGAGGAATTTCAGTTTTCAGTTGAATAAAAATTATATAGACGAACTGCCTTTTGTTTTCAATTCTTTGGTATTCGTTAGAATCAACAAAGTCTTGAACCCTTAATTCTAGTATTCGTTTGTAGAATTTATAGATTTAAGTAGACTTGTTCCTGATATTCGTAGGTCATAGGTCGAATCAACATATCCAAGTGAGCGTTCTTTTCACTTCGATGACCTACATCACTCAAGCTAACTAGTTCCTTAAATTAGCCCTTTATATTTCAAGCCTTCGTGGTTGTGGCCTCTACGACTATATTTCTATTTTTGCTTGTAAAACACACCTTAATACATTCCAAGATGTATTCCCAGTCAACGAAATTTCTAATTCATTCCAACAATGTGTTGTTTTTTTGTTTCATTTCAATAGGAGTTCTTTCATTCTGGTGTTTGTCTTCTATCTCCTGCTTTTTCGCTTGACACTTATGAAATTTTAAGTGTTTTTCTCATAACCAACCTCGAACCAGCATCCTTGTGTTCTTAGACTGCATGCAGTGCGTTTGGTGAACATGTCAGATTTGGTGCAACCACATTGATGTGAGATTTGGAACCACTAAAATTATAGCGATTCAAAACTTAGTTTATACTCGCAAGTGTATGAATCAATGGTAGTATACCATACCAAATACGAGTTTCGAATCCACGAGAATTGAATATTAATTCCAAAATTTACTACAAATATCACCGAATAAGAAGACAAAATTGTTGATGGTTTATTATGAAAAAGAAAGAGAAAAATTATGAGAAAATTGCAAAGAACAAATCAGGGAGTTGTATAAAAGATCAAATTGGCAAGAATACTAGGGTTTCGATTTCACCATCTTTATTGTACTTATCCTTTGGTTGTCAATTATCAATTCCTTCGTGTATATCAAAGACTAAGTCCCTTAATTTATGTAGTAGTCATGACGTCTAACTTACTACATCTATTCTTAATTTGTAACTATCCATGACGTCTATACTAACTTAACAAATAAGAACGCAATTAGATCTATAGCAACTTATGTAGCGATCACATGAATCCTAGCATATGACGTCTATGTCTAGGCAATCATAGTGTCAAAATTGCAAAATGCTATTCCCAATTCGAGCATGAAATCTACTATGAATTGCATCAGAACAATCAAACCTAGATGGTAGCTAAGTATCGCGTTCAATTGTCAATTAAGCACATCAATCAACACTTGACATAGCATAACGAAATCAATAATTGATCAAACCAATATCATTAAGTACAATTAAAAAGGCTACATCATTCTCTAACAAAAGGTTCACACAAGAAAATAAAACTAATAGAACTCATAGGTATTAAGAAAAGGAAACACAAAGAATCGTGGAACCCGTTGTCGATATCCCTCTCTTCCTCTTTGCTTTCCTCTCCCTGCCGTCCTTCAAAGCCACTACACAAAGACTCCCGCCTTCTTTGTTGCTGCGTACACTTCTCTCTAAAGCCCTACAAGACTCTTGTGGGTGGGCCCCCCTTGTAAATCAACTCTCCAATCCCTATTGATTAATCCTTTAATGGGCTTAAGAAAGCCTAGACTTAATCTTCAAAGAACCGGGTCCTATGAATTAAGCTTATGGGCTTTGATAAGTCTTCCTTTAATGAATTTTTGCCACTTTGCCCAATTCCAGCTTTCTGTCTCAACTTTGAAATTCTATAATTTCGTCATCTGTAACCCGAATTAGGCAAACTTGACATCCTTGTGAAGCTTGAGAAGTCTACCTTCTTATGCCCTTAAAATGACCAAATTTGGAGCTATGTAGAGAAACTTCTGGGGGTCCGAATCTCAGCAAGTCACATGACTTGTTTTAAGTCCAAATTGAGTTTATTTGCTCGTGCATCTACAAAAGCATAAAATAGACTAAAAGTGATCGGGAAACATCTAAATAATCATGCAAGAGCCTCTATAAAAAACACAAATATATGTATATAATATTGACTTATCACCCATATAGAATTTTTTGGACTGACAACAAGTCCTGACACACCTGAACACACACATAATTCATAACTCAAACACTTATATCCCCAATAGTCAGAATTTTGGATATGTCTTGTTTAGCGTAGAAGATAACGAACAAAAACTTATAAGTTTACACTCAATTTTCTAAAGAAAAAAAATTTACCCACCAAAAACTTTGCAATGGGAGATAGTAATAAATGATGCATGGATGAAGTTGCATGAGAGAGTCAATGGCGGATTCTAGGTGGGGTTACTGTATGGTTAAATTGCACTTTTACGCACTGAAAGATGGTGTTTGTTTCAATGTGCACAGTGAAGGTCAAATTGTTTCAGTTTCGTCGGTCAAAGATAAAAATATTTCAAATTAGTCACTCAGGCAGCTTTTCCCAATTTGGGGCAGTCGACCTGTCACATATCTATGGGTAAATTACACTTTTGAACACTGAAAGATGGTGATTGTTTCAATTTGCACAGCGAATGTCAAATTGTTTCAATTTTGTCGGTCAAAAATAAAAATGTTTCAAATTGGTCACTCGGATAGCTTTTCCCAATTTGGGACAGTCAAACTACCTATGAGACAAGTTGAATGTCCAATTCTTGATTCCACGTGGATAATGATTTCCACTTGGACATAACCCATTTTTAAAAGAATTTCTTTGTAGAAAATAATTTTTTTCTTAAAAAAATATAGTTGCCAAAAAAAATATTCATCTACCCAACACGCCCTTCTCCATAACCACCACCACCATGAAGTCATGTCCGATCAACTCTCAAACCCACCCCCCATCTGGATCTAATCTTCATCTGGCTCGCCTGGATCGAGAATCCAATCGACCCAAACAACACCAACCTACTCCGCATGGTTGAAGGAGAAGGTAGAAGAGAGAGGTGGACACATGTCATGTCTAAACACCATTTGATAAAAATGAATGGGTGAGATTTGAGGAAATACTAGGGTTTGTGAAGAGGTGTTTTGTCACCTAAATTCGTTAGCCACATAAGCAATTCCGTTGCCCATGCCATCTAATTTGAATGGTTAACTAATGGCCAATCTGTCACATAGGCATGTTGATTGCCCAAAATTTAGAAATTCTACCCAAATGACCTATTTGACACAATTTCATCTTTCGGTTATGAAATTGATACAATTTGATCTTCTGTGTGTAAATTGAAACAATCACTTTATTTTAGTGTGCAAAAGTGTAATTTACCCGTTAATGTATATATTATTGTTCGATTAGTTGAAACCCTATCAAATTTTCGTATTTTAATTTTTGATCATGATGCAGTTAATTTTAATTTTTGTAATTATAGAATTTTTCGACTCTCGCTCCTTTGATTATGGTTTTGCAGCTTTGGGAAACAGAGAACTCGATCAGATAGTGCATCTTTTTTCTTTAAATTTCTGTTTTCTGAGTTTTATATGGTGGATATTGTTCCATAGGTGCAGATTTTGGAATCATACTACATGTTTGGTTTGGCAGAGCTTATCAGCTCCAAAATAAGTTTCGTCAAACATTCCACATAAACGGCTCATAAACTCTAATAAATTTCAAATTGAAAATTATTTTAAAGTTTATATTTGTTTTTTCTATTTTTTTATTTTTGTTCTTTTTTATTAAGATAATATTATAATTTTTTATTTTATCTTTTAAATTAAAGTTGAATAATTTTTTTTAAAACTTATTAGCCAGTTTATTTCACAGCTTATAAATTAGTTTATTTTTCATAACTTATAAGCTAGTTTATTTTGACAGCAAATAAGTTCTATCAAACGGATGCCGATAACATCAGCAATGACTTTCATCATGGATTCGATAAATATAAATCTTGAAAGACCGAACCAAAAAGATTCTCTTCCACAGAGTGAGTCCAAGACTTCAAAAAATACCCATTGACGATAGACCATACTGTGGGAGTGGACGGAAGATACTATCAATCAAAGCATGTGAGGTGGCTCGAAATTCTTGTCGATGAGGGGCGTTCAAATTCAGTGTGGATGTCGATTTGATAAGTGAGTTTTGTGGTTAGTATATTAGAGGGTGTAAACGTAATATTTTGTTAATCATAATTTTGTAAGTGAAGAGTAACTAAGTTATCCATTAAATATTTGATGTAAATTTATATGATTAAAATAAATAAGAGTAAATTTAATAATTTATGTGACTAAACCATTTGGCTGCTGGAGGCGCTCAAAATGTTCAATGGTGAAGCCAAACCAAAAAAGTGCGACAAATAGAAAAAAAATAATAATAATAAAGGAGGCTCCAAAATTGCTCTTCTTTGTAATACCAAACCATCAACAGAAGAGAAGAACAAAGTCTCTTCTACACAAATCCTTCATGAAATCTTAAATCCTCTTCAATTTTTTCTTATTCCTCTCAATTTTCATTTTATACACACTGGTAGTTTCAAATACAACTCAATTTGTCGCTCTGTATTGTTTCAATCTCAAACCCTAATCCTTCAGAGCACATTCAAATTTCACGGTAATCACAGGTTCTGCTGTTCGAGTCCGCATCTGATGAATCTTATTCCGGCGATTAATCGTCCGATAACGTTTTCTTTTATCGTCTACAGAGTTGGAAGATCGGATTCGAAGAAGTAGTGTAGAGAGAGAGGAGGGGAAGAGGATGAGTAACCAGAAGAAAAGGAATTTCCAGATAGAGGCGTTCAAGCACAGAGTGGTGGTGGATCCCAAATACGCCGACAAGACTTGGAAGATTCTGGAGCACGCGATCCATGAGATTTACAATCATAATGCTAGCGGACTCAGCTTTGAAGAACTCTATAGGTTTGTCTGCTCTTCTTCCTTTTTTGGTCGTTGAAGTGCTTTTGTGATGATTTTAGATGATACATCGGAATTAGTGGTGAATTAAGACTTGTGCAGGACACTCTTGTCTGTTCCATCTTTTGTGCTGCTATAGCGTTTTTCAGGAATTGTGGTGAGGTTTTGGTGTTGGATTTCGTCGCTCAAAGATTTTGTTCTTGCCTAATTATGTTTGTTTCTGTAGTGTTGTTATGCCCCGATGATTTGAGGAGGGCGAGATTTGTTTACTTTATTTCAATCTTTGGATGAATAAAGATGACTTCGGAGGCCTCTTATTGCTTTATGCTTATGCTCATTCATAGGCACACAAAATTCATAATAACTTCATGCAGATGTAATACATTTTATATTCTCTGATAATACCTGGAAGCTGATTATGTGCTTGTGGAAATTTTCCATGTAATACCTTATCGGTCAGATGGACTGATAGGATGATGCAGATGATTCTTTGTAAATGATGTGGCTCTTTCCTGCCTATCCTCAAATAATCTGCCCTCTTTCTAATAGAACTCTCTAGGTTGTGATGAAACCACTTTGTCGCTTGGCCAAGGTTTGCCCTCGAACACGTAGTATTAGTGTGAAAAAATCCACCGAGGAGACATTTTCACATGCATGACTTGTTCTTTCCATGGCTGGAACATAAATTGGTAATGAAGGTGGTGTTGCTCAACCCGACATGTCTTTTGTCTTCAATTCATTTCTGGTTGAGCATTGTTTCCAATAGTGTAAAGGCTTTTTTATTTATTTAAATGCCTTCTTTAACTATCACATGATTCTACCAGCTTGGCCTTATACAAATTCATATGCACTTATTTTGTCCTTAATTAGTGGTACAATATACAAATGCACTTATGTTGTCCTTAGTCAGTCTGTCTTTAAATCCAGTCCTGTGACCTCTAAAGGCTGAGAATGGATATGAAGAGACAGCCACAGTAGGTATTTCGAATCCATCTCTAGTAAGAGGAACATTGACATGAACTGGAAAGAGGCATATATGTATTTTCCCCATTTTCATGAATTTCCTCTGTTCCTAAGATTTCCCATTTTGTTGTGTGTTTTTCTCTAGAAGCAGGCTGAAGTCAAACTTAAGACGTATTGTGGTTCTTTTTATTTAATTTTCATAGTTAACCCTTTTTCTTTTAATAGTCTTTACCAATCATTGGCCTTCTATTGGGCATTATCATATTGAATTGAAATGATCTATAGAATTTCTGTTATGTTGCCAAGTATTCACAATAGGATATTGCTTGGTCTGTATGGTTTTGGTTTATTTTGATATCTTGCCAGGTTGTGGTAGTTCAAATGTGGGCTTACCCATGTGTGCTGTTCTTTTAAAAAAAAAATTTGGGTAGTTTTTCTATGGTTTTTCACATCTTTCACGCATTAAAGGCATTTTCTTGTTGGCCTTTGAGGAAGGAAACATGTTAGTGTGAAGATTAGAAGAATTTAAAGAAACTATAAAAGGATTCAGAGAGTCTTATCTGTGTTCTAACTTCTAAGAAGATTATGCTGTAAACTCCCCTCATACAAGAGTGGTCATGGATAAAACATCTTGTGAAGTCTTCTCTATAGCCGTACGTTGATTTCATAATTTCCTTTATACATAGATATATACGCTTATAGCTTGATCCACTCTCGGAGTAGTTGTTATTAAAGATTTCTTCTGAAGGCAGTGGCACTACACATTGCATGTGTCTGAGAACTTTTTGCTTAGTTAAATGAATCTTTTTAGCTATCACTTTTGCAGTTTATTCTAATATCTGCTTGTCATGTGATATTTCTCTGGGGAAAGAAAAAGCACTTATACACACACAATTGAAGGTTCTATATGTTGATGTTATGCTCCTGTCTTAATTGCAGAAATGCTTATAATATGGTTCTGCACAAATATGGTGAGAAGTTGTACTCTGGGCTGGTTACAACCATGACTTCACATCTCAGAGAAATTTCAAAATCTATTGAGGCGGCTCAGGGAGATTCATTTCTTGAAGAGTTGAACAGGAAATGGAATGACCATAATAAAGCGCTGCAAATGATTAGAGACATACTAATGTACATGGACAGGACTTACATACCGAGTACTGATAAGACCCCTGTTCATGAACTGGGCCTGAACCTGTGGAGGGACAACATTATACACTCCAGCAAAATTCATACAAGGCTTCTAAATACACTTCTTGAATTGGTACTTAGAGAACGGACTGGTGAAGTTATTAACCGGGGACTGATGAGGAATATAATTAAGATGCTTATGGAATTGGGTTCTTCTGTTTACCAAGAAGACTTCGAGAAGCCTTTCCTTGAGGTCTCAGCGGAATTTTACCGGGGTGAATCTCAGAAGTTCATCGAGTGTTGTGATTGTGGCGAGTATCTAAAGAAAGCTGAGAGACGTCTTAATGAAGAAATGGACAGAGTGACCCACTATTTGGATGCCAAGAGTGAAGTTGAGATAACTAATGTGGTTGAGAAGGAGATGATTGCTAATCACATGCTTAGATTGGTCCACATGGAGAATTCGGGCTTGGTAAATATGCTTCTTGATGATAAGTATGAAGACATGGGAAGAATGTACAATTTGTTTCGTAGGGTCCCCAATGGGCTTTCAACAATCAGAGACGTGATGACTTCTCACCTCAGGGGCACTGGTAAAGAGTTGGTCACTGATCCAGAAAAGTTGAAAGACCCTGTTGAGTTTGTCCAGCGGCTGTTGGATGAAAAAGATAAGTATGATAATGTAATAAGCATGGCATTTAACAATGACAAGACATTCCAGAATGCGTTGAATTCCTCTTTTGAATATTTCATTAATTTGAATCCTCGTTCGCCTGAGTTCATTTCATTATTTGTGGATGACAAACTTCGCAAAGGTTTGAAGGGTGTAAGTGAGGAGGATGCGGAGATTATTCTTGACAAGGTGATGATGTTGTTTCGCTACCTGCAGGAGAAAGATGTATTTGAAAAGTATTATAAACAACATTTAGCTAAGCGGCTCTTGTCTGGGAAAACTGTCTCTGATGATGCAGAGAGGAGTCTGATAGTCAAGCTTAAGACTGAATGTGGCTACCAATTTACTTCAAAGTTAGAAGGCATGTTCACGGACATGAAAACATCCCAGGACACAATGCTAGGGTTTTATGCAAGCCACCCTGAGCTTGCGGATGGCTCTACCCTAGTTGTTCAGGTTTTGACTACAGGGTCCTGGCCCACTCAGCCTACCGTCACTTGCAACTTGCCTGTTGAAATGTCAGCACTATGTGAGAAGTTCAGGTCATATTATCTAGGGACTCATACTGGTCGGAGATTATCCTGGCAAACTAATATGGGTACTGCAGATATCAAAGCAACATTTGGAAAGGGTCAAAAGCATGAGTTGAATGTCTCCACTTACCAAATGTGTGTTCTCATGCTGTTTAACAATGCCGATCGCCTGAGCTACAAGGAGATTGAGCAGGCCACTGAGATTCCGTCTTCAGATTTGAAGAGGTGTCTGCAATCTATGGCTTGTGTGAAGGGAAAGAATGTTCTTCGAAAAGATCCTATGAGTAAAGAAATTGGGGAAGATGATGCATTTTTTGTGAATGACAAGTTTACTAGCAAATTGTACAAGGTGAAGATAGGAACGGTTGTTGCACAAAAGGAATCAGAGCCAGAGAAGCAGGAGACCAGGCAGAGAGTGGAAGAGGATAGGAAGCCGCAGATTGAAGCAGCAATAGTCAGGATAATGAAATCAAGGAGGGTGCTGGATCATAACAATATAATCACTGAGGTAACTAAGCAGTTGCAATCTCGCTTCCTGGCCAACCCTACTGAGATTAAGAAGCGGATCGAGTCTCTAATAGAGAGGGATTTCTTGGAGAGAGACAACGATGATAGGAAATTGTATCGATATCTCGCCTAAAAAATTTCTGGAGCAGACTACTTTCTTGTCTGATGGTTTATCATTGGCAGTTGGAATTGTATTTGGTAAGCTGAAAATTGTTCTGTTTCTTCAAGCTTCATTGGGCTTTAATGCACATCCATTTATTTCCTTGTCTTTTTAATTGATTGCATAATGCCTGCCTCAGTTGCAATCTCGTATATATGGTATACGTTGTATGTGCGTCTCATGTCCATTGATTTATGATAATGGCAAAGTAGCTTGTTAGCAGAGTTGGTGTATAATGTTTTTAATTGAAGAAGTGGTTGATATGTAATTACTTAAATCCACTTGAAGTTATAAGATTAAAAAAATATTTAGAGTTTTATTTGGTGAGAACAAACAGATCTGTTCATGAAATTTAATAGTCTGTAGTAAAAGGTTCTTTACAGGAATTATGTTTTTGAGATATTTTTCATTTGCTTGTACAGATAGTTTCATTCCATATTGAAATGTTTAATAGGATGTTTAGGCAGTTAAGCTTGCGTAGCAAATGAGTATCGTGTGTTTGAGGATTGAGATATTAGTTTATGGTCAGTAATTCGTAGAATTATTTTCACTGAGGGATTTATGTACAAGGACGCAACTTGCATGGGATTGAGAAATTGAGGTGTACTTGAGTTGAAAACAATTCTTGCTTGCATGATATCGAGATAAAGTGCTGTTTTGTTGTCATTTTCATAATGTATTTTGTTGCTGCAGTGTTTTTTTTGTGATAAATGCTCAGGATGATGATGTTGAGTGTGTTTTTTTTTTTTGGGAGATAATGGTTGACAATAGCTTGTATGAATTTGGTTTCTGCACTAGCCTACCTTATGTTGTGGGGATTGATGAAGAGCAACTTCTATAGCATCCCATGGTATCCGTTGTGGTTTAACCTCTTTTTGGTGATGATTGTCTTTTGGGTTTTATATATACAAATCGATGTAGGGTTTACCTAAATTTGTTGCATTTTTTTTTTTTCTTTCTCGTAGGCAGATGCTCCCTTTGTCATGAGATCTAATGTTGGGGGATTACTTTGGGTAATATAACAAAAATCTCAACCCCTCCTGCAGATCCAAGGTTAACTTGGAAGCTTTCACTAAACTCAAGTAGGATCAGCTAAACATTAGGAAGCCGTACAATCGGTTCTCTCTATCTGCGGAGCCCCATAGGGGTGCACATGGGTGGGTCGGGTCGGGTTTTGGGTGAGAGCTCATCCGATTCGCATAAGTTAGGGTGAGACTTCATTAACCCTCAACCGACCTCATTTGAGAATAGTGTTGGGTCGGGTTCAGATTAGACGTGTAGGGTTGGATTTGAGGTTGGATAGGGTTGGGAGCCTTGTATCATAATTCCATTATTTGGTATTTGGATGCGTGCAGGGCAGCGGAGTTCACAAACCTAGTACCCCTACATATACTAGGGAAAGAAATGCTGAAAATGCGTTAGGAACCTGAATTTCAGGTTAGGGATGACAACGGGTTGGGTACCCTTCCAATTAGGAAATACCAAAACCGTTTCCATTTAATATACTCTATACTAAAACCGTTCCAAAACCATTTAAAAAACTATTTAAATTTTCAAATCCAGAACCGTTCCAAAATCGTTTATCATCGGGTACCCGTTTACTATTTAACTTTTAATATTTTTATTTTTTTCTCTGATGATTATATTAATATAAATTAATATTGAGTATGATTTATATTAATTATGATTTTATAATTCAAATTAGTCTAATTTATAGTTTTATTAGTATGTTTCTATAAATATATATGTTTTAATACGCTTTATCATGTTAAAATTTAATATACTAGTAGTATACCTTTATAGATGATTTATAATATTATTACTATAATGGAGTTTTTTATTAAACGGTTCGGGTACCCTAAACCTGGTATCAAAAATCAAGCCCGACCCTAAACCATGACGGGTTTGAAAATCAAAACCAAAACCATTTCCAAAACCTATAGGATCGGTTTTCGGATTTTAAAAGGATTGGGTACCCTATGGATAGTGCTTAGATCGGTTTTTTTTGTCATCCTTATTTCAAGTGGTTTGTCAGCTTTTAATTGATGGGAAATGGGAGAACATTAATTGAATCAAATTGCCTCAATGAGACCAACTAATAAAGTATTTTGTAAAAGCAGAATATGAAAAGATTGTTCTTATCAAAAAAAAATTAATGAAAAGATTGTCATAGAGAACAAAATAAGCGGCAGTGAAGCCTTAAACAGCCATTGGTGTAGTAGGTTGGATATTCTATTTCATATTCTGTAAGGAAATGCTTCATTAACATGCAGGCTACAAAACAACTGCCAACAACTATGGAGCATCTCCAACAAGGGTTCTATAATTGAATATGTAAAATGTACTATACGCTACTTAGAAAGTCATTTACATATCCTATTACATACTTTAAATAAAACGGACAATTGTCATTAAGAGCACTTTGGACAACTTAATTGTAAAAAGGTCATGGACCTTTTTAAAATTGTAAAAAAGTGCAATTTAAGGATAATTTTGTCATCTCTCTTAAGACATTTTTTGATTTATACCTACAATACTCTTCTTCTTCTCTCCTCTCAAATTCCATTTGGCTTTTTATGAATCTTTGTCATTGATACTGTCACAGGAACCATCTGATCCATCACAATTCATGCTTTGTACAAATTTTCTCAGCACTATAAAATACAGAGAGTGAGAACTGATGAGGTGATCTTCATCAAATTGATCGGAATGACTCTTGTTTGGTCTTGTTTTATATTTTTTGTCTTTTATTCTTCTCATATAATAAGTAGAAGAAAATTTAGGAAAATTGATACTGTATAGCTGCAGAGATGTATAACTATAGTATCACCAACACCAAAAATCCACAAAAAAGATACAATTGAACCAGTATGCATACTTCCTCTTCCTAATTATTTTTTCTTTCTTGATTTTCTTTTCTTGGTTTGTACCTCTCTTGCTTGTTCTGTAAAAACATTTACATCTGTAGAGATGTAACACTATAGTATCACTAATACCAAAAATCCACTAAAATGATACAATTGAACCAGAAAGACATGTAATGCAATCAAATTTACATTCCAACATTTGTATCTTCATTTTATGAGGAAAAAATATAAATTGAGTACTAAATTGGACCTTCTGATTTAAAGTATCACTATTGTATCGCAGTTCGTGGAGAGAGAAAATCAAATTTGAGGTTGTTAAAAATCCACTAAAATGATACAATTGATCCAGAAATACGTGTAATGCAATCAAATTTACATTCCAACATTTGTATCATCATTTGAGAGGAAAAAATATAAATTGAACACTAAATTAGATCTTTTGATTAAAAGTATCACTATTGTATCGTAGTTAGTGGAGAGAGAAAATCAAATTTGAGGTTATTAAAAATCCACTAAAATGATACAATTGAACCAGAAAGACATATAATGCAATCAAATTTACATTCCAACATTTGTATCATCGTTTTATGAGGAAAAGATATAAACTGAACACTATATTGGACTTTCTGTTTAAAAGTATCACTATTGTATCGCAGTTCGTGGAGAGAGAAAATCAAATTTGAGGTTATTTTGGTAAAAGCTGGTTCCAGTAGACTTTTTTAAAAGAATGTTTTAGTGGTTGTACCTTTTTACAATTAAGTACAATCTAGTGTAGCGGCTTACAAAAATCCCTTAATAAAAACCCACTCCAACAACAAGGTATAAAAGAAATGAGTGATTTTATTTGCACATCAAGATTTGTTACTTTTACACCATTTTTATTAATTTTTTTATTTACAGATATATCCCTATATGAAATACCTAATGTGTTCTTAAATGGAAAATAAATAAAGAAATGTATAAATATGTTGAATGAGAAAATTATAAATCTACATGTAACCTAGAAATTGTTTCAATTCAACTGTGAGGAAAATCATGGGAATACTGCAAAATAATAGTCACGGCATAGAGGTATTTTTTTAGGGATTTCAATACAATAGTTCTTCGGGTGAGTAAAACACTGCCACTTTGAGAATTCATATTCTCCTTTCCCTTTTCTTTTTGGTGCTGGGATTGGTCGCTACAATATATGATCAACCATTGTCGACTTTGAGTTTTGCTACTTTCTGTAAAGCTCAAACGAGATGGACTAAAATCTCAAGTATATTGAAGTGGTTCTCAATAACTAGTTAAATGTTCTTCTGTTGGGTTGAGGTTAAAAGGCCTCTGTCTTCAATTTTTGATTCTTTGTTGCGTGGATGCTGGGGTTCATGTATGAGTTTAACTATTTCTATGGATTTGTGTGTAAAAATAACATTTTGTATATTGACAATTTAAATCAAGGGTATTTTAAGGTTAACAATATTAATTTGGTGTAAATTTAGAAAAAATGGTGTAAACTTATATGGAAAAAATTATTGGTGTAAAAATAACAAATCTTCGTGTGCAAATAAAATTACTCAAAAGAAATTTCTATATAATTTCTTCATATGTTTTAATTAATGGGCTATGAATATATTAATCCGGCCCAATATTTTAACGTGTGACCCATAAATATTATAATTTGCTTAAATTTAAAAAATTCAAATTTTGAATTGAGACAACAGTTCAATTTTTTAAAAAGTTATGAATAGTAAAAATTTTAAATTTTCAAAAAATAAAAAATATGCGGGAAATTTTCAAAGTTTAAAAGCCTAAAATTTTAAAATTTGAACATTTTAATTAAGTTGGAATGAAAAATTCAAAATTCAATTCGGGTTATAAATATGATGAGTTCCTTTGAGATTTTGGTATCACCCAACCTTTCTTCATCCTACCAAAAAAATTGACACAATTCTAGCTTCACGATAGATCGTTTGAGTTTCAGCTCTGAAATTTTGAGAGAAGTTTTAAACTTCGATTCTGATTATGAAGATGAGTTAAATATGTTATTTGACGCTAGAGAGGCAGAAATTGTATAAAATAGGGGAAGGGCATTGGTCATCATGGTTCCGTCATAGGCCATAAAATAATTCCTCGTAATCATTTTGATGGCCACTCGAGGCTTTGGAATGACTCTCTTTTTCTCCATATTGTATGCTTGGAAGTATTGATTTTATGCATTGACAATAGAAAAATTGCCCAATTGTCTGGCAAGGGATGTACTCCACCCATTGTCTTAAGCAGATCATTATTTTGGAATTTGTGGCGTTACATGATCTTTGGATTAGGGTTTTTCCATGGGTCGGTTTTATCGGTCATTATCGGTCAACCGACCCATTATTGGGCGACCGATAATCAACCATCAATCAACCCAAATAGTCGGGCCGATAATTTCATCCTATCCATGTAGAGATGGGTCAGATGATAGTTGTCAATATCCTCAAAATTCGATTGGTCGATATTATTGACCAACCAACTTTCATAGCTAAATATTAAATAAAATAATAAATTTTGATAAGTATGGGCCCAAAAATTAGGAGCCCAAGATTTTACCCACACAAAACCAAAGGAGACCCAATCACCCAAACCCAAATTAATAAATTATGCTTTTCTCCCACAACCCAAACCCAGCCCAAATCAAGCCATCACTCAGTTAGTCCAAACCCAATAGGCTGTGGGCATCATCTCGTACATAGTACATTCTCGTCTCTGTCTCAACTCAACTCAACTCTCAAGTGAATAATGTCTCTGTTTGTGGCCTAGACCAATAGACCACAAAAACTCGATAGTTGGTTTCCTACTGCAGTTATGCTCTAAGTGCTCTCCAAGATAGCAAGACTCCAACTCTCGCTCCTGCAATCACTGACTCACGCTTGCGAACCTTGTCTCTCGATTGATTTCTTCGAAGTTTGAATCTTCGATAGCCATACACACTCAGGTCAGGTACTCTTTCCATCTCTTGGTCTCTCATCTCATTATTTCGTTGATTACTTTAAGATTTGAAGTAGTTTTGTAGGTTAGGGTTTAGGTACCACTCTGATTTCTCTTCCCTAGAGCATCTCTGCCCTCTCTGGTACAAATTGTACAGTGGTACACTAGTTCTTGTTTTAATGTTTTCTAGTTTGTATACAATGATATATAATCGAACTGTGGAATAGTAGATTACTGAATACTTATAAGAGTACATTATTACATTCTGTCATTCTTGAATTTCTGATAACTCATAATTGGTAATATGGTGAGTGGTGACTCTGATGCAATATTTTGAATTGTGATTAGTATTGACATCTTGTTTGAACGTTTGATATGAATCATATGAACAAATCCATATTTTGTTAGTTGATTTCTGAAATTTTGAGTAACTGATATTGTAAATTTCTAAATATAATTTTGGTTGTGTTATACTGTTATGAATTTCAGAATGACGAAGCGGCGACCCCCACCTGTGCCACCTCAATCTCAACCTCAAGGTCCACCGCAATCTCAAACTCAATGTACAGTGTGCAAAAAATTATGGCACAACAAATATGAGGCATCATGTGTTCAACACTTGTTCGGAATCTCTTGTTAGGAAGGACAAAGGTGATCCTAAGCAACCATTGTTGGCAAATAATCCCAAAGGTGAGCTTGTTCCTTTGCGTTATGACAAAGATTATGCTAGGAAGAAGTTGACAGAGATGATTTTCATAGATGAGCTCCCATTCAATTTGGTAGAGGGAGCCGGGTTTAAAGCTTTTTGTCAAGCTCTAAACCCATAATTTATTGTTCCTTCTAACAAAATTGTTGCTCGAGATGTCATGAGTTGTTTTCTACAGGAGAAAGCAAAGCTTAAGAGTATTTTGTGTATTGGTACAAGAGTGTCTCTCACTACAAACACTTGGACATCTATCCAAAATATTAATTACATGGTGATCACTACACACTTTATAGATGATGAGTGGAATTTACACAAACGAATCCTCTCTTTTTGTCAAATTACCAACCATAAGGGTGACACCATCTCCAATGCTTTGGAGAGGTGCTTGTTGGTAGATTGGGGAGTTGAGAAAGTTTTTGTAATTGCAGTGGATAATGCCTCGGCCAATGACAAGGCCATCGACATTTTCAAGGGAAGGTTTGGTAGAAGTAAGGGGCTTGTTTTTGGGTGGGGCTTAGGTGTTGTTGTCATGTGCTAAATTTGATTGTGCGAGATGAGATGAGAACTTTAACTGAATCAATTGAAGGGATTAGGTTGGGGGTTAAGTGGCTAAGATCATCACCACAAATGTTAGAGAAGTTTAGGGAATTTGCTCATAATGAAGGTATAGTGATAGTAATTTTCGATCACTTAAAATAAGCAAACAAAAATCACAAATTAAAATACTTGCAAGTGCACAAGACCGTAGTAGAATAGGTTATTCAAGAACGAGGTCGAACCACAAGAATTGGATAAACAATACGATTAACTACTATACTAAACCTAGCAAAAGAAATAATTATTGGAAGATGATTGATTTTAGATAGCAAGTAACGAAATTAAAGCAACGAAGTAAAGAAAACACAAAATTGTTGATTTTGGTTGTGAAAGCAAATTTATGAAAGCACTAGGACAATTAATCCATCTTAATAATCCTCTCTAGTTGTTGATTACCTTACCTTTAATCCACTCAATCGATGTTGTTGGCGAATCCACTAAGGCGTGAATTACCTATAGTATCTAGGCTAATTCCTTTATCTTAACATGTAATTTGGTTAAAGTATTTAACTCAAATATGAACATGCAAGATGCCCTTAAGTTCAAGAATTCATTAACATGCCATGTAAACCCTAGGGTATGGTATCTACCTTAGGCGTGGTATCTACCCTAGGCGTTCCCAATTCCTAATCACAAGAAGCTGGTCCCAAATCCCGTATGGTATCTACGTGAGCTTGCATCAAATTACTTAATTGAAAACTTAGTTGGTGGCCAGTCATCCAAGCAATCAAACAAGTATATAGCACAGTGATTAGAAATCCAACATCAAAAGAGCAATCAAAGATAAGAATAATAAACAAACTAGAGAATCATATTAAGATTTCATCACGCCCTAGCAAAAGTGTTTAGTTACACATAGTCACGAATGAAAACCACAAGAAAGGTTGGAGAGCACCCTAGAAAGTCGGTTGAATATCCGAGTGTCTGGATACCTGAAAATCCTATGAAGTCCTCCTTTTATAACCTCTTTCAAATCCTAAACTTCCTCTAAAACAAATACTAAAACTCCAAGGAAACCTCATGGCAACCCCTGGTTTCCAAAATTATAAACCCAACAAAAAGGAAAGAGGTTGACTTCTTATTTGATTAGGAAACTGGACTGCTGGATGTCTCGGACGTTTTTCCCATGTTACGGCCTTCAGAAAAATCTCCAAAAATATGATAAATTGAAGCTTAATGTCTTATCTTTCTAGGGCTATCTCACACGTCTCTAGCAAAATTATGTGGAATCCTCTAGACCCACTTCTTCACAGATAGCGCAGTTCTGTCGAGATCATATTTTAGCTCAACTTGTATTCAAAATCTGGGTCAATTGGCTTCACCGAAAATTCCCAAAATATTCTCCTACATTCTTCAAGGTCATAGCTTTATTCTTCAATTGACGGTTCTTCAAAATACTTAAAATATACCATTTTCCATCAAAAATCATTCAAGTGCTCGAGAAAACTGAAAATGAGGAAAACAAAGTAATAAGTCCTTTTTAAAACCAATCCTCTAACAAAAATCAAGTTTAGAGAGTACTAAAATGAGAGAATATATGAGCTTATCAAATACCCCCGAACCTAGTTTTTGCTAGTCCTCAAGCAATAAAAATAAATCAAACAAATAAATAAAAAGAAAACCTAACTCACTTTTGTAGGAATCACGGTTATATTCAGCGTATGCAACAAGCCTTTAAACCCCTAGGTGTCCCTAGTGGATGAGTTATAGTCTCGTGAGGGTTTACCAGAACGATACACACAAACATTTATTTACACAAATCATCATAATGTCATCATCTAAGAGCAGCAACAAAAGAGAATTTAGAGTTGTATTCACACAAATTAGTTCAAGTATTCGAACTCCACAATTCACATTATCGGCAACTTCAACCAAGTTCTCATACCATCTACTCCATTAGTATTTCATTATGTATTTTGTGCATGAATCACACATGAATGTTTGACTTTCAATTGATCATAACACAAATATTGTAGTATCACAAGAATCATTGGAACCATCAAGTGAAATACCAAGGCATATTTTTCCTTTTTTCACGCTTTTTTTCAGATTTTTTTTCTTTTTTTTTTCTCATGACTTGTGCAATGCTAAACCTCATTAAACTTTCTAATTGACCCATGTAACGAGCTTTCAACCAATGACTCCCAACCAGTTGGCTTAGGGCATTACGTGTAGAGACACCCCTACGAGTTTAATGACTCGAGTCAAAAAGGCTACGAGGCTTTGCTAGTCATGTAATTATTCATCTCGGTCTCTCTACCTTTTTACGCGAAACTCACTGCTTGCTAGGCAAGAGGCCCAGTTACTCAATAGAGAAAACCAAAGACAAACACACAATTATTTTGCATATACTTATTGATTTTTCTTTCTTTTCTTTTCTTTCTGTTTCTTTTTCTTTTTCTTTTTCTTTTCATGCCAAGGTATCTAACTCAACAAATTCCAACTCCTCTTAAAACACCAATAACATTCATGATTAATCTCAAATGGCATACCCCACAAACATGTGTAATGTGCAAGTGTAATTGTTAACTAAAAAGAGTAGATGAAACAAGATTCAGTCTAAAGAAACCTAGATAAGATTGTGTGTTCTTAACTCAAATTCATCTGTGTGATAACAAAACTAAATTACTTCATATGTACTCGCAAAAGAGATGACAAATGATAATAAATTTTTTTTTTTTTAAATTTTCATCATGCATGATGTATCCCACCCCTACACTTAAAATGTGCATTGTCCTCAATGCAATTTATCACAATAAAATCACAACCACACCATAAGAAGGGAAGGAAAAGATACAATCTGATATTGATGGTCTTTGGACAAGCTTCCCATTCAAGTCATCTCAGTTGAAAATGTTTAGTTCGAGCTAAATCTGAAGCAGTCTCAACAAACCATCAGGTGAAAATTTCATAGCTCAAGCTAATTTTACCCCTGTCTAATAGATCCTACGGGAAACAAATTCAAAATATCAAGATTTGTATCTAAGCAGTAAGTAAAGAAATAAAAAAAATAGAACAAAAAAGAGCTTGGGTTGCCTCCCAAGAAGCGCTTTATTTAACGTCTAGGCAAGACGTAAAGCAATGCATTCATTCAAGTAATGGACTTGGCAGCATCATAGTCAACTTCAGGATATGGTTTCAGACGATGTATGTCAACTTTAAACTCTTTGTCCTTCTGCAAGTTTTGACTATCAACAGCTCCATTGGGGTAGACTTGCGCAACTTGAAAAGGACCGTACCTTCTTGAACGTAATTTCCATGGAAAGAGCTCGAGCGTAGAGTTGTTCAAAAGGACTTTTTTGCCCGGAGAGAACTTTTTCAGTCCAATTGACATATCATGAGCGGGCAGCAATTTGAGTTTCACTTTAGGAGCTTCTTATATGGAGGGCAAAACTCATCTCTTAGGTGGCCCCAAAAGATAAGTAGCTTGTCTCCATCTTAGTGGCTGAGTTGGGATAGAATTTAACATAGCTACCTTGTTTAAAACATCATTACCAGCAGCTTGTATTAACTCTGGATGCTCTAGGCTGGTTTTTAGCTCATCATTATTGACTTGGGAACCAAAATTGGTGTGTACAGGCTGCTCAATAATGTCCACCCGATTACACTCCTCCATATCTGCCGGTCTCTTCATGGCCTTGAATACTTGAAACCCCGCCGACTCTCCTTCAACATTCATGGTTAACAAGCCCTTCTTCACATCAATAATAGTGCCAGCGGTTGCCAAGAATGGACGACCCATGATGATGGGAACTTCTCGGCATTCTTCCATATCAAGTATAATAAAATCAGCCGGAAGTATGAAACGATCCACTTTCACCAACATATCTTCAATAATTCCAAGTGGAAATTTGATAGACCGATCCGCGAGTTGTAAGCTTATTGACGTTGGTTGCATCTCTTCAACACCTAGTTGTTGAAAAATAGATAAAGGCATTAAGTTAACACTAGCACATAAATCAATTAAAGCTTTTTCAAATCGTAAATTGCCAATAACACAAGGGATTGTAAAACTCCCTGGATCTTTCAACTTTGGTGGTAATATATTGAGTAGAATAGCACTGCACTCTTCGTTTAGCATCACCCTCTCATGCTCCGCAAACTTCCTTTTATTAGTGCATATATCCTTTAGGAACTTGACATATGATGGAACTTGTTTAATTGCATCCAATAACGGAATGTTGATGTGAACTTTCTTGAACAATTCCATGATATCCAGCATGTGTCTGTCTTTCTTTTGCTTCTGGAATTGTTGAGGAAAAGGTAGAGGAGGTATGTAAACTCTCTCCTTCAATGGGGCAACCAGTGGTGCACTAGGAGGAATTAATTGGTCGCTTTCCTCTTGTGAAGATGGAGGCACAACTGATATATCTTTAACTCTCTCATCCCCCAAAATCACATCCTCATCTTCTCTGCCATATGACTTGTTGCTTCATAGAGTTCTAATTGCCTTTACATGCTCCATACCTCTTGAATTAGCTTCGGTTTGACTCCTCTCATTCACCACATTAGCTATTTGTCCCAATTGTATACATAATTTCTGAATTGAATTTTGCATAACGTGTATGAATTGGGCAAACATATCCTCAAGACAAGTCTTCTTCGGCTCGATCGATTGCTCAAACTGTGGAATCATTGAGGATTGTCCTAGCTGATTTGTCCACGTAAAATTTGGGTGATCTTTCCAATCCATATTGTACATGCTAGAGTAGGGATTGTACCCAACTCTATTTTGTGAATATATTCGGGATGCAGTCTCCTCTTGTCATACGGGATTGTGTGGACACGTTTTAATAGTATGCATAGTGCTAGAACACATAGCACATACCTCTTTCTTTCCAACTAGTAGCTTCAACTCATGTCTCAATTTTGCCACTTTTGCTTCAAGAAAGGAGTTGGAATTATTCTCATAGAAACAAGTCATTGTACCTTTCCCAAAAGTTTCTTCTCTTTCTTCCCTTAGCTTTTTTTTTTCTTATGCCTCGAAGTTAAACTCAATCACAAGTTCAAATTTGATCAGCTCGTCTCCAAAAAAGATACTGTCTGTTGGCTATTTTAGCTCGAGCTACAGAATGTTGACTCGAGCTAACACGCACTGATTCTACAACCTGCACATAAAAATTGAACAAATTAAAACTAAGTATAGCACAAATAATTAATCGAATTGAATAACACAATTCCCGGCAACGGCGTCAAAAACTTGATAGTAATTTTCGCTCGCTTAAAATAAGCAAACAAAAATTCCAAATTAAAATACTCGCAAGCGCACAAGACCGTAGTAGAATAGGTTATTCAAGAACGAGGTCGAACCACAAAGATTGGATAAACAATACGATTAACTACTATACTAAACCTAGCAAAAGAAATAGTTATTGGGAGATGGTTGATTTTAGATAGCAAGTAACGAAATTAAAGCAACGAAGTAAAGAAAACACAAAATTTTTGATTTTGGTTGTCAAAGCAAATTTATGAAAGCACTAGGACAATGAATCCATCTTAATAATCCTCTCTAGTTGTTGATTACCTCACATTTAATCCACTCAATCAATGTTGTTGGCGAATCCACTAAGGCATGAATTACCTATGATATCTAGGCTAATTCATTTATCTTAACATGCAATTTGATTATGGTATCTAACTCAAATATGAACATGCAAGATGTCCTTAAGTTCAAGAATTCATTGACATGCCATGTAAACCCTAGGAGTATGGTATCTACCCTAGGTGTTCCCAACTCCTAATCACAAGAAGCTGGTCCCAAACCCCGTATGATATCTACGTGAGCTTGCATCAAATTACTTAATTGAAAACTTAGTTGGTGGCCAATCATCCAAGCAATCAAACAAGTATATAGCACAGTGATTAGAAATCCAACATTAAAAGAGCAATCAAAGATAAGAATAATAAACAAACTAGAGAATCATATTAAAATTTTATCACGCCCTAGCAAAAGTGTTTAGTTACACATAGTCACGAATGAAAACCACAAGAAATGTTGGAGAACACCCTAGAAAGTCGGCTGAATATTCGAGTGTCTGAACACCTGAAAATCCTATGAAGTCCTCCTTTTATAACCTCTTTCAAACCCTAAACTTCCTCTAAAACAAATACTAAAACTCCAAGGAAACCTCACGGCAACCCCTGGTTTCCAAAACAATAAACCCAACAAAAAGGAAAGAGGTTGACTTTTTCTTTGATTAGGAAACTGGACTGCTGGATGTCTCGGACGTTTTTCCCATGTTACGGTCTTCAGAAAAATCTCCAAAAATATGTAAATTGAAGCTTGATGTCTTAGCTTTCCAGGGCTATCTCACATGTCTCCAGCAAAATTATGTGGATTCTTCTAGACCCACTTCTTCACAGATAGCGCAGTTCTGCTGAGATCATATTTTAGCTCAACTTGTCTTCAAAATCTGGGTCAATTGGCTTCACCGAAAATTCCTAAAATATTCTCCAACATTCTTCAAGGTCTTAGCTTTATTCTCCAATTGACGGTTCTTCAAAATACTCAAAATATACCCTTTTCCATTAAAAATCATCCAAGTGCTCGAGAAAACTGAAAATGAGGAAAACAAAGTAATAAGTCATTTTTAAAGCCAATCCTCTAACAAAAATAAAGTTTAGAGAGTGCTTAAATGAGAGAATATATGAGCTTGTCATATAGGAGGGATGCCAATTGTATGCATGGATGTATGTACTAGGTGGTACTCCACCTATCTTATGTTGGAGCATGTTTTAAATTTTTTTACGGTGTTTGATAGTTTAAGTCTCTTAGACTCGGGGTTCCAAGACTGCTTCAAAGAGCATAAGAACACTAGGTGTCCGGATTATGGGGATTCGGAGAATGTCAAGGCTTTTGTATCATTTTTGAAGGTGTTTTATGAAGCAACACTCAAACTAAATGCTTCTGAAACACCTACCGCACAATTGATATTCAAGTAAATGCTGAATAGTCAAATTTTGTTGAATAATGAGATGAAGAAGCCAATTAATGATCCACTGCATAAGGTGACAGCAATTATGATGAAAAATTTTGAAAAATATTGAGGACATTGGGAGAATGTAAATTGCTTTATTTATCTTGCGTTGTTCTTGATCCAAGGTACAAGTTGGATTATTTGGGTTTTCAACTTAAGAAGAAAACATGGATGGATGATGAGAGGGCGTAAAGGCTACAAGGAGAGGCAAAATAAATGCTCCATGATATGTTTAAAGAGTATGAAGAGATGATGCCTAGAAGTCAACCTAATGATGATCGTGATGATGGTGATGACTTGGATGATGATAGTGATAGTGATGATGGAGAGAAATATGATGACATGTTTGCAATGTCGGTTTCTAGTGTGGCTTCCGAATGTTCTTTTAGTTTGGGGTCAAGGGTTGTGGATCCTTTTAGGATTTGTTTAACTCCTAAGATGGTGGAGGTATTAGTAAGCACAAGTGATTCGATCAAGGCAGAAGGTTTTAGTTATTACAAGGATCCAACCCAATATGAATTGGAGCTTTATTGAGCTTTGGAGGAAGTTGAACAAGGTAATATTTTAATGCTACACTTGTTTTTCGAATCTTTTGTGTTTAATCATTGATTACTGCAATAATTTTTTAAATTTGTGGATTGTTTATGAAATTGCAGAGGTTTTGTCATCTCAAAATATTCAAGGAATACATCCACCAGTTCCAAGTGCATCAAGTATCCAGTTCCAATCATCCAGCCATGATTCTACCAACATCTGAGAATCTGAGGTGTGTTTATGACTTTATGGAACTTCTATAGTGTGAGGAGAAGGGGTTTGCACTCTCCTTATGCTGCATACTGCCATACTGCATACATATATCCTATGATGTAACATTTATTATTCTAATATCATATTGCTTCAAAGTTTAAACTTCAATAGTAATAAGATTTGTTCTTTCACTATTATGGTGCGTTCGGTATGGGGGTAAGAATTTGAGGGTATAATTTATTACCCATATAAATGTTACAACCAATGTTGCAAAAATCCTTCTAATCGGCGACTAGTCGCTAGTCGAGGCTTGCCGCTTCGACTAGAGGGTAATCGGGTCACTTAATCGGAGACCCGATTAAATCCCGACTAGTCGGCCTAGTCGTTTGTTTTTTGACAGAGTTCCATCCACCTGCGAATTGCGATAAACTCCGAGTCTCCAAACGGAGACCATTGCAGGTCATTCTCCAAGACAAAGACACCCTTCATCTCATTCTCGGTTGGTTTCTCAGCACTACAGGTGATACTCCAACCAATGAGGACAAGAAGAAGTCTCTTTCGATCTCTCCGTCGTCCGTCGTCTTCAGCCATCTCCTCCATCTTTGGTTTCTCGGCCGCACTTCAGAGTTTTCTTCGAGGAGCTTCTAGTCTTCAGAGCCCTACTAAGGCTTGAAGTCTATTAGGCCTCTCCTTTGGGCCTTGCTTTGGACCTCTCTAATGATTTCTCTTGGCCCATTACAATATCTATTACTAAATGACTCAAGTTTTGTAAATCAGATATTCTTTTCGTTATTTGTCAAATCAGGTCAATGACTAATGTCTAGTTAAACGACAAAAATGTCTAGTAAACGACTAATGTTGTCATTTTGGAGAGAAATCAATACTATTTTAGTACCATAAATTTATTTTACTTGAACATACATATATTTCACATATAGAATTATTTTTAATATAAATATAAATATATTATATTTACATATTTTTAATATAGAATATTTTCCAGAAAAATATTTTCATTTATATTGTGTTTTTACACATATATAATATGTATTGCATGTGTGGTTCTCTTACGCGGGATCCCTTATTTCAACAAAGTGCGGGACACACGCTTTTGACCCTTCGATTTATCAAACGGTGATATTGATGAAACCCAATTTAACCCACGTGACCCGCTTTTCTATGACCCATTTCGTCCATTTCGTACGCGATTTTATCCTCTTGTGCAAATCAGCCGTGGATTCTTACGATTCTTTGCGATTAACCAGTCGTCGATCTTTGCGATCCCCAGCCAAGCAATATCCCCAAAATTTCTCACGTCACCATGCCGATTTTCTATGAGATTCTTGTGATTCTTTGAGAAATCTGTGCTCCCAACGACGGAGGCCAACGAGTAGGGGACGGAGGCTAATTCAGACTGACAGAAGCAAGGCAGTCACAACGCAGTGCTGACAGAAGCAAGGCAATCACAACACAGTGCTGACAGAAGCAAGGTACACACAACAAAGTGCTGACAGATTCACAAAAGCAAGGCATTGTTGGTATAATTTCTTTCTGCAATTGTAAGCATGAATACATTTGTCATGGATTCTGAATTTCATACTATATCGCAAGGAGATTTGGGTTCTTCGTCATCTAATGAATTGGCATATGTGCCTCAAGTAGTTTTTGAAAAAATTCCTAAAATTGGACAAGTGTTTGAGTCATTAGACGAATCCCAAAAATATTACAATGAATATGCTAGGTTGGCTGGTTTTGTATTGTGCTTTGGCTTGTTTCTGGGAGATATGTCTTCCTCTTATATTAGTTTATGGTGGATGGTGTTCTGCGTGATTTTTTTTTTATGAACTTCATCTATCTATTTTTGGAATCTGAGATTGTTGCCAATTACAAATGTAAGTTTATGAACAATGAGTTTATGAGCTCAGCATATATGTGTTAGCTTGCTGAATCACTACCATGATTTTTGAATGGTTTTAAATTCCTGTACTGGTGGTTTGATAATGCTAGTTCAAGCAAGCTAAGGCATAAACCTTCTCTTGGATATCAGTAAAATGAGTCTATATTAATTCTTGCACCAAGGGGGTGCTGCCCATTTGTCATACTTCTGCTACTTCATATTCAACAGACAATTCCAAAGCTTTTCTAATAGCTTTAATTTCAGCTCCATTTGCATCCTGAGATTCCACAGAGCCTGAAAAAATGCAAATGAATTTTCCCTGGCTATCCCTTAAGACACCACCAGCACCTGCTTTGTTCCCTTGAAAGGATCCATCAGTATTCCATTTAAGAAATCCAAGAGGAGGGGGAATCCAAAAAACATTAGCTCTGACAACTTTGCACAAATTTGATTTGAACTTCAACCCATCACTGGAAGTCATAATTTCTAAGCCACAATAAGGAAGGGGGATGTTGATAGCTTTAAGCCATAAGCCATACCTGATGAAAATTAGATAGAATATATTCTCCCAATCCAAATGACTATCCTCAAAAATCACCTTGTTTCTCTCTGTCCATAAGGTCCAAGTAGTGGTAGCAAACATCAAATACCACACTTTCTTTGTATCTTTACCAGAGGCAAACGACAACCATTCTTCAAATAAATTAGAAACTGATCTTGGAGAGCACCAATCCATACCCCACCAATTCATTATTCTATACCATATTGAATTTGCTCCATTGCAGTGCAAGAGGAGATGATCAATTGTCTCTGAATGAGAGTTGCAAATTGGGCATAAATTATCATGCACAATGCCTAGTCTGTGAAGCCTATCTCTTGTATTGACTCTGTCATTCAGAATTAACCAATTGAAAAAATCCACCTTTGGAGGAGCCAAACCACTCTAAACTTTAGAATAATTAATTTCATGAACAGAACTTCCATATGAATCTGCAGCACAAGTCAAGGATTTAACTGAGAAATTCCCATCTACTGCAAATCTCCAAATAATTTTGTCCTTTTTAAAAGGGCAGATAGCAACGTGCTCAATGATACCCATAAGATCTTTAACCTGCTCTTCCTCCCACTGAAACAGATTCCTTCTCCAAACCAACCTCCATTTCCAACTTTGACCATACCACACACCAAATTGCTCTACAGATTGACTTTGAGACCCTGAAATGCTAAATAATCTTGGAAAACGATCTTTGAGAGGAATATTACCCACCCAGAGATCTTCCCAAAAATTAACCTTTTCTCCATTGCCCACACTAAAAGCAAGACCTTCTTTAATAACCCTTTCAATCCCTCCCTCAGAAGCCCCCAAGAGACTCTGAATATTCTTCCAATTTTCAGCTATTAAGTCTACGAATAATCCAACAAGGAAAACAACGACAAAAGCCAAATCATGGTTGAGCCAAAGCAATGTAAGGGCGATGGGATCGCATAAGCACAAGATCCCCTATCGTCTACACAGCTCCATCAAAACCCAACAAGGCAAATCGTAAAGAGAAGATTTCTGAAAGAATCACAAGAATCTCATAGAAAATCGGCATGGTGACGTGAGAAATTTTGGGGATATTGCTTGGCTGGGGATCGCAAAGATCGACGACTGGTTAATCGCAAGATTCCACGGCTGATTTGCACAGGAGGATAGAATCGCGTACGAAATGGACGAAATGGGTCATCTATGAGAAAAGTGGGTCACGTGGGTTAAATTGGGTTTCATCAATATCACCGTTTGATAAATCGAAGGGTCAAAAGCGTGTGTCCCGCACTTTGTTGAAATAAGGGATCCCGCGTAAGAGAACCACGCTATATGTATGTGTATATATATATTTGTAATATATATATACATACAAATATATATATATATATACACACTTGCAATAATATATATATATATATATATATATATATACACACATATATATTGTATATGTAATATATATATATATATATATATATATATATATATATATATATATATATATATGTATGTATACATATATACATACATATATATATATATATGTAATATATATATATATACACATACATTGCAATAATATATATATATATATATATACACACGTATATATTGTATATGTAATATATATATATATGTATACATATATACATACATATATATATAATATATAATATATATGTGTGCAGACAGGCCCGCCCAAGGGACCGGGCTTTGGCTAGTGGGCCTGGGCCGGGCCCAGGCCGGGCGTAGGCCGGCTGGCCAAATGGTGAGCCCTAGATAAATTTATGTTAATTTTTTTTCTATTATCAGAAATAATCTTGATGACATCAAAAATCGAACCGACCCTACTCGACGAATCAGTTAGTCAAACCAAGTTCTTCCTTCCTGATTGGCTACCTTCGTTTCTGCACAAGAAGTGAACGTAAGCTTCGGTAGGGCCCCGAGGATGTGCCCTGGGGGACCTCTCCAACGCTCAAATAAGTACGATACTAATCTTGGGAGGATGGCTCGCTGTTCAGAGCTCTGCCTCTTGCTCAATAAGTAAATTTGAGTGTAGGAGTTAGAATACTTACTTGAGAGTGGAGGTCCCCTATTTATATGCGCCTGAACAGTTTGAGTTATAGTAGGAGTAGGAGTCAGACTCTCTCTCATTGGTTTGCTAGAGGGTTTTTCGGAGGGTAAATTCCCTATGTATCCCTCTCCGAAGGAAAGTAGGATTCTGCTTAGGAGTTAGTGTCCTGTTCGGACTCTTCTTTGGTAAAACTGACCTTAGTAAGGTATGGCCAAACCTTACTATCTAGGTCAGATGGGATGAACCACATTGGTAGGAAGGAGTGTACTAGGAAGGTCTGTCATGACCTTCCAACCACGCAGTCGCCTTCAATCCTGTAGTTCGGCCTCTTCTTGGTCATACTGAAGTAGCTACTTCGATCATATCGAAGTAGGAACCTGAGCTGTTGATCTTGGCATATCTGTCACTTATGTGCCACATGTCCAACTTTTATTGGTGGGGTAATTTTGGTATTATCAAATCTCATTCTTTGTCCCAAAGCATATAAAATCTAGAAGTAATTATGAATCATTGAAATACATCAATAACAAATTTTAATAAAAATCAATAGATTTTCACTCCCAGCTAGATTTGATGATACCAATCATACTACACAATTAAAAACGAGCACGTGGAATCCCAACTAGGACTTAAGACCTATTCAAAGAAAATACTCCATCTCCTATTCAAGTTAGAAGTTCCTCAAAGGATCACACTCAGGACTTGTTCAACTATAGTAAAATGCACATTCATCCAGATAAAATACTCGTTCACGGCTTTTAAATTTCTATACTTTTTCTTCCTAAGAGCTCCGACTTATAAAGTTCTTAAACCTTTGCTTCCTCATATTCTGACTAAAGCATCAAAGCGTCTTTTCCAAAGGACACACCTTGGGAGACCTCTAAGCTTACGTTTACTCACTTTGCATAAAAGTAATCCTCAGCATTAACGGTATCCGAAGAACCTAGTCCAACCAAGTTGGTATGTTTGCAAGCCAAGCTAGATTTGATGTCATCGGATTGGTGTCATATAACGCCCCGACCCAGAATGTGTTACTTTTGGTACCATATTAATCAATCTACTAATTAATTCAATCATTAAATCACTGAAAATTTTGACAGCACCTCCCCTATGACGGAAAATGTCAACCTGGAGTCAATTCGCAGCAAATATCACAAACACATCCTCAAACCTAGGCAGGGCCTCAGGCCATCTAACAATTCATATCACAAATAAATTCTCAAATCTATGCAGGGCCTCATGCCACCTAAACAACAAATCAATAATCACATAAAATCCACACACAAGACCATATAGTCGATACTATCAACGCAACGGGGTAACTCTACAAGTACAATCAAAATCAGGACAAATGGTCCACAATCCGGTGTGGGAGTCCCGATCACACGAAGCACCCTCCCAACCGTCCAACCATTCATCGACTTGGCATATCAATTAACAGGTGTCAAACATAAAGGTTCGAATATAACAAATACTAATATCATAGTTAATTACTCAAACCATCTAGATTCTAATACTCTCCAGCGGCCTATCCATGTCACGCACACTCCTCCTGATCCGCAACTCTGACATCAGAACTAGACTCACCTGCAAGGAGTGACTAAGAAAAGAAAGGGTGAGTGAAAAGCCCAATAAGGAATAATAAAGGATGAATAATCAATATCTCAAGGCTGAGATATCAATGAAAGGCATAGATGCAACAATATGACAGCTAACATCATGAACAATAATACACAAATAGATAACAACATCATACGGGATCTTGATCCGGCCCACCGGTCGTCCCTGTACTTAACGGGACCCTGAACAGTCCAACGACAAACCGCATGGTGTCCAAGCACATATGGAATCCTCATTTGGCCCACCGGCGTTCCTGTACTCATCGGAACCCTGAATAGCCCAACCGAATTCCACATGGCATTCAAGCACATTCCATATCAAACAAATCTAGGAGATGTACGGGTCCATACCCGACATCTACCGTGCAACTACAATGCATATCCAGCATGGCAATGCAATAAGGTATATATAAAACCTACATATACATACTACTACATGATGCATGTTGAAGAATACTTTATGCTCAATAGAAGATTGAACAAGTAGAGTATACAATATAACTCAAGTCATACAACAAATAAATCACAAAGTGGGATTGCTCTCCCTTAGGTGCAATTAAGGCGAGAACAAAATCATAATGAATAATAGGAAAACATAAACGTTCTTAATAGGAGGACATCTTCAAAGGAAATAGCAAAGGGGTGAAATTTTCCTATCTCGCACTCCAAAACTAGCTATATAAAACCAATACTCAACCTTGAATTATCTGGCATCAATTAACCTATTATCCGGTAAGTCCATCCTTCAATCAATATACAAACAACTTTAATTTCATATATCTAACACAAATTAACCCAATAATGACAATAAGCGTACCTCGGATGACTCTCAAAAAAAGGCTGGTTCAGCACCATCACATTGATACAACACTTATACTCTTCTTAACATTTCAACGAGAAAAGTCTTGATAGAAATTCAGGACCGAGATTTACTCAAATGGCCCTCAAAGATACAGATAGTATCTGGTAGTAAAACAAATGAAAAATGTTGCAAATTTCACCGAGGACTAGGGCATGACATCAATGAATGTCGACACTTCAAAGATGACACCTCTTCCAACGAGGCTACCTCAAAATTTTCACTAACATAGGGGAGGAATAACGAAGACAAGACAATAACCAAGAAGATGATCATCATCCGAAGAAGAAGGAAGATGATCATCATCCGAAGAAGAGGGAAGATGATTCACCCTAAAGACAAAATCGAGGTACAGCTGAAACCATCAATGTGATTGTTGGAGGATTGACATCAGGAGAGGGAGTATTCAAAACAAATAGCCTATTCTAGAACAATTAACCAAGTCGATAATAGGTGAAAGAAACAAAAAAAGGATGAAGTGATTTCCTTCTCCGAGAAAGACACTGACGACATCAACGTTGCTCATGATGACACGTACGTTAGTAGTCAAGGCAGTCATTGCCAACTACACCATCAGAGGGGTATTGATTGACTATAATAGTACAACATATATTATATTTTATCACACTTTCAAAGAGATGAACATTTCCAAGTAGAATATGAAACTTTTTTCATCCCCACTATATGGATTAATTAGGGAAAATGTTATACTTCTCGGTCTAGTAACACGTATGGTCACTTTTTTTACACACCCTAAGTCAAAATTATTCTCTTGTGATTTCTTGGTGGTCGATGTCAAAACTCTACATAATGCGTTGATTGAAGACCACTGCTTAATCATGCTCATATAGTAGTATAGACCTACCACTTGAAAGTAAAATTTTCAACCGATCATCATATATGAGAAATGAAGGGTGACCACAAGTTTGTTTGGCAGGTCTACATGAATGACCTAAACGAAAAGAAAAAATCCTCTAACTCATTTGCCAGCTTAGACGTTATGTCACGCCCCGACCCTAGGAGCATGACAGAAAGAAAGAATAACACAATAATCACAAACACAATGATAATCAAGCAGAAAATCGAACAACATCTCCCCATAAATTGGAGAAAGCCTCCCTGCAAATATAAATAAATCTCAACAGAACAAATATCCAAACAGAACCCAAACCAAAGCCCTCAGACCCACAACTATCTCCAAACAATCCAACACAGGAGTCCCAACCATCCGGGGCACCCTCTTGATCCTCAAACTGAAATCTAGGAATACATGCTTACAATGCAGAAATCAAAAAATCAAATTAAACATGACAAACAATATCCAAAATACAGGTGAGTCTAGTCTAGGCCACCACGGTCACGCCCCCTCCTACTGATCTGAAGGACCCATATCAGAAATAAACTCACTTGAAAGGATAGAAATATAGAGGGTTTGAGCCGAATACCCAGTAGGGATATAAAGAGCATAAATAAAGGCTGAAAGAGTGACAATGTGTTATTGATGCAATAATATGCAATGCACCATAATAAATGCATCCGATCAACCCAACCGAACCTCCATATCCACCTCCAATGACACCCAAACCGACGGATCAAATTCTTGCCAAGCGGCGATATGCTGACGAGAATCCACCCATGCTACCTCTCTCTCTAGCATCCAACCAATACTAAGAAACGAACACCAATCATCCCATCAACGTTAATCTCAAATCGCTTGAGAGAAGGTTGACATGTATGTGGTCGCAACCACTCACTATTGGCCCCACAATAATATCTTAGCTTGCCACACCTGGCGTAGCGTCGGATAAATTGCCAGTGTGTAGTAATAAATACCACTACAGGAATACTATGGACTAGGACCATCACAAGACTCCTATCCATCATCCACGCACGTGCCCAAATAACATCCAACACCTAACATAAACCCCAAGTCCGTACTTGGAACCTACCATGCATCTATTATGCAATCTTTAAAAGAAACATGTCATAAGTGTAATAAATATATATACATATATATATACATACATACTCATCAAGATGCATGAAAAGTCATACAAAGCTCGGTTTTTTACCAAGCTTTCCAAGGGTCATTCATTTGTACAATAGAATCACAACATGAACAATAATAGTAGAAGAAATAATGGTAAACTATCAAAACTTGTTTTCCCTTGGAATAAATCAAGGCGGAAACCAAAGTTTACCATTCTAGCAATTCGGTAGCTTGAAAGTGTTTCGAAATAAAAAGAGTAAGAAATTCCTAACTCAAAGTGAACTCACAAGTCTCACCAAGAAAGCAACGTACACTCCACGCCAATTCACTAACCTACGCAATGAAATAAACTCCATTAAGTTTCCATATTCACCAACCCATTCAAGTCACACATTCTATAATCCACAAACTAACCCATTTCCTAGATATTCACATTCTACCTTAATTTTTCGAGGTTAAACAATTAAAATTCTATCACAATATTATTTTCATCCCAACCCAACCTTAATTAGGACAATTTGAGTCAAGAAACCTTACCTTGAAACTTGTTAGTTCCACCAAATCAAGAAAACAGAGTCTTCTCTTGAATTGGTTCAAGAACCACACTTGAACCTTGTAATATAAAAAGATTAGAACCTAATTTTGAGTTATTGAATAGAGAAAAATGTCATTGAATCTAAATCCCCAAAATCCACTTAACCCATGAATCCTAGAGCCAATAGTTTACCTTAATCATTCTCTTTTTCTTGTAGAAAATTAAAGTATGTGTGTGCCTTCACCTAAGAATGACCCTTGCCGGCCGGAGCTTCGTCGAAATATCATCAGAAGTGGAACTTCCGTGAGTGTGTGGAGAGAAGTTAGGTAAAAAGGGTCATTTGCCTTTTTAGTGTGAATATCGGGTGAGGCCTTCGCTTAGTTTTTTTTTATTGATGAAACTGTTCGGGTGAAGGCATATGTGCCTTCACCCATTTTTTTTTAACTAAATCTTTCTTCCTTTTTTTTTTTTTTTAATTCCTTAACTTATTTGTTCTTTATGTTTTTCATCAAACAAGTTTATATTTGAATTCCATTTACGTCATTTGACCATTTTTTTATACTAATCCTTATTATTATTATTATTTTACCTTTATTTTGGAACAGGGTATTACATCCTCCCCTCCTTATAAAAATCTTGCCCTCAAAATTTACGTACGTACCTATGGATATGAACAAATTGAGATACTTTTCCCGCATCTTGGACTCCAACTCCCACGTCGCTTCCTCCGTCCCGTGATGCAACCATAACACTTTTACTAATGAAATTACACTCGACCTCATAACCTTCTCCCGTTTATCCAAGATTCGCAACGGTTGTAAAATATACGTTCCATCTTCTTCCACATCTAAAGTGGACCAATCTAACCAACACATGTGATGGGTTCGGTTCATATTTCCTCAATACCGACACATGAAACACATTATGAACCTTGGACAATCATGGCGAAAGAGCCAACTGATATGCCACCGGTGGTCCAATCCTCTCTAAAATCTCAAACGGCCCAATATATCGCGGAGCTAGCTTCCCTTGCTTGCTAAACCTTTGAATTCCCCTATGCAGACTCACATTCAAGAACACCTTATCGCCCCCCACAAACTCCAATGGTCTTCTTCCTCGGTCGACGTAGGAATTATGCCTACTTTGAGCCGTAAGTAAACACTTTCATATCCCCTCCACCTTCTCTTGCGTCTCTTTCAACTATAACAGTCCGCCCCCTCAAGTCTAGTAACACTATTTCCACTTTGGGCCCAACTGGCCCTCAAGATTTTATCTTCCTAGGAGGTCACTAATCCCTTAGAATTAGGTAAATAATTGTTTTTCGGGTTAAAGGGTCAAGTAGATAAGTTTCATGAATAAAAAGGCCTATTTAGGCTCAAAGGGGCTTTCTAGTGGATAAATACATTAGGATATAGGTAATTTGGCTATGGTGATATCATCCTAATGCCTCAATCATATTAATGTCATCACATGTATCAATATAGTCTCAAAAAGGTTTAAAGCAATTTCTAGAGAAAAATGTAATCATGAGAGCACACAAGAAAGAAATTGGATTGATATGCATAATGTATCAATCATATAGGCCCAAAACTCACAAGGGTAATTAGACAAGTCTACATCAAGTCTAAACATGCTTCTTTCTCAACCAACATATCATGTAAACATTGGCCCATGAAAAATCGTAATTCAAGCTCAATTCTAATGAAAACTCTCTTCACTAACAAACTAATTTTAGACCTAAACAAATCATGTCTCATCATCGCATTGGAAGGAACTATATAATTTTTTTTTTTGAATTTTTTTTTGTAAATAAAGAATGAGAGTCCAACCCCACACTCGAATTATGCAATGTCCTCAGTGCATAGAATAAAGAAAACGTGCTGAGTTAGGGTGACACAAACTGAAAACGAAGCCATTCGGGAAGGAATTCCCACGTAAACTTTAGCACGGCACAGTAGTAACAAAATTATCAATTTCTCCTTCATCTGATCTCTGATTGATGAACATATATGGCTCCCACTCTGGTTCGACCTGAGCACTTCCCAGAAAAGTTTTTAATCTAGCGCTTTTGCACAAATTTTTCTTTCTGCATTTGATGCACAAATAATCGAATTCAATTCAGTGTGGGATGAGTTCTATTCTATAATGAACTATAAAATAAAAGGAACAAATTAACCTAGGGGGTTACCTCCCACCAATCGTTTTATTTAATGTCTAGGTGAGACTTAGCTCTTCAAGTAGCTAGATTAATGAACTTGGAAGCCCACTTTCAGCTCATTAGGTTGTAGCAATCACCTTCCTCTAGCCACACCCACTTCAACATCCAAAGCATGCCTTACGTTACTCAGAGTTGCAAGAGCAGTCGATTCCTCAAAAAGATCTGAATATCCTTTTTCCCTTTTTTCAAAAACAGTTTGTTGCAAAATATTAGCCTGTAGTGCTTTCACAATGGAGGGAAACAACATGTTAGTAGATAAACGAAAAGACACAATGGCGGGAGTATGCTTATCTCTCTCATATGGCATGACTCTAAGTACATTCATAGACTCAATCTCAGTAAGATGTCCTCCTTTCTGCACAATTTCATCTTTAATAGTGAGTTTCTTCTCCATAAATTTCTCACCTTGTGCTGCCTTGGGCTTGAAGGTCATTGTTTCTTCATTGTTTGTTATTGTCAATGTGCTTTCATACAAATCAATTTTCATCCTTGCAGTCTTCATGAATGGTCGCCCCAAAATCAACGAAAGCTCTTCTCCTTGATCTTGGCAATCCCGTATATCAAGCAATAGAAAGTCAGCTGGAAAGATTAGTCCATGTACCTTAACAAAAACATCTTCTAGTACTCCCTTAGGATATCGAATAGATCAATCAGCCAATTGTATGCCCACAGAGGTCTTTTTGAGCGCTCTTACATTCAAAGATTCAAAGACAGAAAGAGATATTATATTAATTGATGCACCCAAATCCAATAAAGCATGTTCAAAATTTTTATTGGCTATGCAACAAGGTATAGTGAAACTCCCTGGATCCGCCTCATTCTCATCCAACTCCTTTTCTTGGACAATAGAAGGTTCCACATCCGTCTTTGGGGTTGTCTTTTACAATGACGACACTTCTTCTCTATTTCTCCTAAGATGCCCTGGAAATGGGATTGGAGGAACGTAAGTTTTCACAGGGGAAGCAGGTCTGTCGGGGTCAAACCGACCATTCACGACCATACATCACGGCTGCTCTTGTGCTTGATATATGACAATCTTGTTCAATATTACTGATATTTTCACATTATAATCAACAACTTTCTGTTCTCCAAAATTTGTAGCAACTCGGCTTTGCTGCTCATCACCAACTGTAATTGTCATGGCTTGCTATATATTGTTCGGATTGATCTCAGTTTGACTTGGAAATTTTGCAGCCTCCCTTCGACTCAATACCTCTATAATTTGACCCACTTGAGCCTCCAATTTCTATTGACTGATAGCCAATTGTCGGACCATGTCCTCCAATGTATGGATTGGCTTGATTTTGGGTGTTCTTCCAAGAAAAGTTTGGATGTGCCCGAATACCTGGATTATAGGAGTTAGAATAGGGATCAAACCTTGGATTCTGATTATAGGAGTTCATCACATTTTCTTGCTCTTGTACAAACTCCGTGAAATTCACTCCTTGAGGGCATGTAATGGTGGCATGGCCAGGAACATGACATACGGTACATAGCTCTTGATGAATTGTACGCCCATTCATTGCTATAAGCATGTCCAACTTACTAGCAATGGCATCAACCTGCGATCTTGGTGCAAAAGTATCAGAATTATTAAATTTATAAACACTAGCTCACTTACATCACGTTTCTGAGTGTTGGGTTTCAACTGCTAGATTGTCAAACAAGGTTTAGCATTCCGCTAGATTTTTGTTCATGATAGATCCCTCTGTATTATTGTTGACAACGGCCTTACTAGGAACTGTCAGTGCCTTATAGAAAATATGCATTAATACTAATAAAGGTAAAACATGATGGGGACACTGAGTTAACAGATTATTAAATCTTTCCCATGCCTCAGAAAATGACTCATCAAGTTGTTCGAATTGCATAATTTATCCTTAAGAGCATCAGTTTTCTGAGTTGAGAAAATTTTTCTAAAATTTATTTTGTACCTCTGTCCATGTAGATAGTGAACCCGGTCTCAAACCGTTGAGCCACGTTCTTGCTTTGTCCTTCATAGTGTAGAGGAAAATTTTCATCCTCAAAGACTCCTCAGTAACCCCTATAGTCAAAGACATGCTAGAAACCATATTAAAAATTTCACGAATGTGACTAAGTGGATCTTTCGAACTTAGACTATGGAAAGAAGGCATCATATTGAAGTGAATGGTCTTAAACTCATAGTTTCTAGCTGTTGTTGTAAGTATGATGCATGATGGGGATTTTGGAATGGTGGGGATGTCAAGACCACCCATCGTCTCAGCTTGCACAACCATTGTCATCTTCTTATTATCCGTTGAGGAATCTTCTTCGCTTTCGCTGCTTTGATTCTTGTTCCTCAACAAACATTCAATCTCGTCGATGTAAGGTTGCAACTCTCCTTTCAAAGAGCATCTACCTTGCATACAACCTGAAAATTAAAAGAAAAAGAGCTAAGTACGCAATTAAATCAAAACTAGTCCCCGACAATAGCGTCAAAAACTTGCTATAATAAATCTCGCAAGTGCACAAGAGTACTAATAGCACAGTGTATGCAAGTAACGAGGTCGATCCCACATAGACTAGTTAATTCAATTATTGTACCTAACTTATTGTATGAATGAAAATTGATGCAGAATGAGAATGTGAATGATGTAATTAAACTAACTAACGAGGAATGAAATTCAGATTTTTGGGATATCAATATGAGAAGAGCATTAGGGCAATGATTTCACCTAATAATCCTATCACAAGCATTCAATTAACAAACACACAATTATGGTTCCAATTCAAGGGTTGATTCTTTCTTAAATATGTTGGCCCTTTTGTTCGTGGTGCCAACAGATATTATTAACAGTGGATTAATCCTGTTCGGTTCGTAGTTTTTAACCCAAGGCTAGTAACTCATTACGATCTAAAAAACTATATCAACCAATCAATCCCCTAAACCTTGTTCATGGTAGTTGACAATTGATTTCCTTAATTCCGGTTCCACTAAGACACGTGAATTCGAATCGTTTCTTAGTCCTAGCTAGATGAGCCTAATTGAACATTCAATTGGTGATCAAGCAATCAAATAAACAACAGACTATAAGCATGGTAATTAAAGACATGAATCATTGAATCAAAATTATGCATTCATTGAATTGAAATACTTGCAATATTCATATTAGGCCATATCAAGCCCTAGCAAAAAGATTTAGCTACTCATGCTACAAGAACATAAGAAAACTAAATATGAGAAAGCCATAAACGAATAACAAGAACAAAGAGAAAACTAGAGAGAATAACAAGTACAAAAGCTAAATGTGGCTCTCCAACTCCCCTTATTGTGTAGCCATAACTCTCCTATTTATATTGCACGGGAACTTCCTTCAATTGCAAACCAATTCCGATTCATTCTTTGATTTCCTTCAATTGCAAGTATTCTCCTTTTGCTTCTCTAGTCACACGACCACATATAGTTTTTCATTTTACTGCTTTCTTATTTCTCCACTTGACTTTGATTTCCTTCAACAGTAACGCCACCTTTCCTTGCTTAATTTGTCTTCTTTTGATTTCCTTCTTTTTCTTCTTTTCAAGAAACCTTACAAAACCCTATTTTATTGTTTGAAAAGGATTGGACTTGAAATAATCTTTGAACTTGTGGGCTTCTCCGGTGGGCTTGAATCATAGGTCCAAGAAATTATTTTTTTCACGATTTTGTGCAAATTGACCTACAAACCAAACCAAAGATAAATTATGCAATATTCATGTCCATTCCCATAAATAGAGACAAAAATAAGTGTACAGTGAGGTATAAACATAGATAAAATATCATATGATTAGTCACCCATCCCAATATTGCTCTCGCAGAAACATGTTTAACTGTGGAGTTTTATGGGATTTAGTGCCACCACTCCAAGGAAAATCGATTGTTACTAGTTTCAGAGTCTGGCCTATTATATTCTGCACCTCCCCTCAAGCATTATCCTATGTGGGATAGTGGACATGCCTCCGATGCCATATGCTGTACCCCCCTCAGGAGCCGTACACACCTGCTGACACACAGAGCCCATACTTTATAGAACTTAATAGCCCAAAACCCACTTCTACTGTGGAACTACTCCCAATTATCACCGACAAAAGAATACTATATTTCGAATCTGATTTGGCCATAAACTCTCTAAAGATCTAACTAGTTTGCTCCTTTCGAACATCAAGACATTCGCATGGAATGTGGATGAGACACCGAATAAAGTGCCGATGTCATTATGCATAACCTCAGTATCAAGGCTGGGAGCAAACCGATAAAACAAAAGAAGAAGTGAACAAACTCCTTGATGCCCAATTTATCAGAGAAGTTCAATATCCAGAATGGCTTGTCAATCTAGTCATGGTCATCAAACCCAATGGAAAGTGCCGCCTGTGTGTAGACTTCACTGATATTAATAAATCCTATCTAAAAGACAATCATCCTTTCCAAAAAAATTGACCAACTCGTGGATGTTACCTCAGGTAAAGGCCTCCTCAACTTCTTAGATGCTTATTCTGGTCACCATCAGATTAGAATGAATCCATATAATGAGTAACACACCTCGTTTATAACACCAGAAGACACACACTGCTACCAAGTGATGCCTTTTGGACTAAAAAATACAAGAGCAACTTACGAAAGGTTGGTGAATAAAATTTTTTCGAGTCTTCTCTGGCGTAGAAGCACTATTCAACATCTTAAACTAGTTCAACATGAATCTCAATCCGGAGAAACTAGCATTATCACTAGTTATTGTAGCTCACAAATTACGTCTCTACTTTCGAGCACACATCATTATTGTCCTCAGTGATCAACTACTTAGAAACATTTTACAAAAGCCCAACACCTCGGGCAAGCTTGTTAAGTGGTCAATAGAACCAAGTGAATTTGACATTCATTACCAATCGAAACATGCCATTAATGCTCAGGATTGGCGGATTTCATAACAAAATGTCAACATTCTCTCACGAAGGAAAAAATTGAAGAACAACATGAGTAGTGGGAGCTCTACGTGAATGGGCCATCTAATCAAGAAGGAAGTGGAACTAGTGTTCTCCTTCTCAAATAGGGGGCATACATACCGAACATGCTCTTCAGTTCAATTTTAAAGCATCAAACAATGAAGCCGAGTATGAATCTTTCTTAATAGGGCTAAGACTCGCAATTGAGCTAGAAGTCAAAAACTTGGTTATCAATAGCGATTCACAATCGGTCACGGAGCAGGTAAAAGGGAAATATAAGGCAAGGGACCTAATAATATGGTCAAATATCTCACAAAAATCAAGAAATTAATGACAAAAATTCCCAAAATAAATCTCAAAAGAGTGACTCTAGAAGAGAACTGTCAAGCATATATACTAGCCCGACTAACTTCTACAAGCAATACCAACAAATGTACCTTAGTCAACTTGGAACTACTTCAAAAGCCAAGTATTCTAATCAAACTAGTTGCTGAGATACAAAAAAAAAACCTTCTTGAATGGACCCCGTCCGAGAATACATCATAGAAAAGAAAACTTCCCACTGATAAAAACAAACTTAGGAACATCCGTGAAAGGGCAGCGAGATATTCTTGATGGATCGTACTTAACACAAGAGGGGGGGGTGAATTGTGTCCCCAAATTCCGATAGGAATCTCTTTTTATAATTTAAAAAGAAATCAATGTCAATTAACAATTAGCACACAAATTTGAACTCTAATGATTATCCTAATCAACATTCATTTCAATGCAAGATGTGATACAATATGGTGAATGATCAATTATCAAATAATCAAGGAATTGCAAAAACAGATTTTTTCAAACAACACACTGCACACAGATTTTACAACTCAAATTTCACCTAGCAAATCAAGTCAGAATTCAATGATATTTGGTATGCAGTATCACAACACCCTAATGAATACTATATCAAAAATTCAGATTAAAATTCAAAGTTTAGCTATGTGAACAGTGCACGGACAGACTAGTGGTTCAGAAAATTCTGCAATCAAAACACTTAATCAATCAACAAGCAAACAATGCAATCAAGAAAGTCCACACAGCAATTTATAGTAGTTCGGAGACTCTTCTCCTACATCTACTACCTAGGTTCACCAACCTAGGATTTTTCAATCTCCACTAAGGATGTGGTTTTCTCAAGAGCTCCACAAAACTCACAAGGGTTTTTAGGTCACCCTTAAAACTGAAGATTTCAAGATAATCTTCAAACTTTACAGCCAAGGGTTTCAAGCACTCCCTTAAACTCAACCTCAACAAGGTTTTTGCCCAATGAAGGGACTTTTACAAGTGTTCGGTATAAATGGTTCACTCAAGGTTTGCACTAAGCAAATGGGGTTGAGGAACACTCAAGAATCACAATATCACCTCACGGGTTGGATAGAAAATGAAGAATAATGAGGATTTTCGAATCTGAAAATAAGAAGCCAAATGAGAAGCACTCCCTCTTTGCAAAAGCAAAATAGTGAGGAAATCTTTAGAGTGGCTTGGGTAGAAGCTTGGATTCAATGGCACAAACTAGCTTAAAAGCTTTGAGAGCAAGAATTTCTTCAATGTAATTTTGGCTTCTCCAAGTTGGAATGAGGAAGAACCCCTCTTTATAATTTACCAAGCTCTTGTGATTTCCACCATTGGATCTTTTTCTATCTTCAAATCTCGACCTTCAATTACATGTGCAAATCTTGGCCATTGAATGAATAGATCATTAAATCTCAACCTTGCAATATGTAGCCGTTGCACTTGCATGATTTTCTAAGTCTAGCTTTCCAAGATTTGAGTTGTCATGTGCACTTGCAGCCATCTTTGACAATTTGATCAAACTTGCACCAAATCTTGACCTTGGTATCTCCAACAATTTTGTCATCTTTGATCATTTGATCAAATTTACACCAAATCTTGGCCTTGGTATCTCCAACGATTTCCTACAAAATGTGTAGCAACTTGCAGCTATCTTTGACTCCAAAAATCAAGTAAGATCTTCTTTTAAGTCAAAAGTTTCAAGCAAGAATATGGTCTTATGCACAACCATTGGATTCACCTTTTAAATGGTCATCTTAACCCTTCAAGTCTTGTTGTATTCTGATCCATTCATAATTCAAAACAATTCAATCTCAGCCATAGATTAGTGTACCGTTGGAGCTTGTAGTCTTCAAGAATATCTTCATAATCTAAGTCTTGTCTAGTTGTAAAATATACTTTCTCATCTCTTACAAATTTCAACCATTGCATTTGTCCTTTAGCTTCATCAATTTTCTTCTCACAAAAATATTATCATTGACCTCAATAAAGGAAGCATGTGCAAGATCTTGTTTGATGAAGATAAGAGATCCTTCACATGACCAAACATGTCCCTCCAATCTTGACTTCAAACTCTGAATTTGGCAGCACCAATATATCCATATTATACAGCTCCAAGGCTAATTCCAAACATCAATCAAAATGCCTTAGTGGAAGGTTGATGAACATAGGTTTTTCTTGGTTTTCTAGAGATCCAAGCTCATACTTGAAAACCGGACTTCAATTCACTTGAGCAAACTGAATTCTGAGTGATATAACATCCTCATGATGATTAACCTACAAAGAAATAGGAGGTAGAACTCCCCAATTGCATGTAAGCTCAAAGAGCTTCATATAGAGCGCATAGGTTAATTACATTAGAAAAACAACCCAGAAAATTCGTATTACTGCATGATAAATCATTTTATATATATTAGAATGTCCACATAAAATTTCATAACAATCGGAAATCGTTTGGTCACTCAACCAAGCAATTTGATCACTAATAGTGAAACCGATAAATTCTAAGTGTAAATTCAAAGTCATTTTGCAAACTCAGTGTAAATGACCTTTTCTCTTGAACTTTACTAAATCAAATATGTTCATAGTGATGAAACTAAGATGCACACGAAATTTCATTTAAATCGGAGTTCATTTGGTTCACTACGTTCACAAAGAACACATATGCACAAAATTAGGTAAAACCTAGTTTTGGCGGAATTTAAGCATATGACCAAATATATATGTGATGCACTTAATTTCTCATGATTATAGTCCTAGAACATATATTAAACCTTCATGTGCATGTGGTTCAAGTTTCAAGTAATTTGGACCTAAGTAAGATAAATTATGATCATTAGAAGATTAATACCCTAACTTAGTCCTTGTATATTTATTTTCAAAACTTAATTTCCAGCACTATCTCAAAAATATATAGATACCAAATTCACATAGAGATATGCATAAGCCTTCTTTGTATATGCACAATTAAGATATTAAACAATTAACCAAATAACCATTTAAGCATGTTTTCTAGCATTTTAGGATATGTTCAAGTAAAGCATGCTCACACACATTTTAGTATACAATCATACACAATCATCAAAAACACAATGTTGACTAGACACTAAGTCTTGGTCCAACAATCTCTTCATATTCCATTCGTATAAATATTCAAAAGTAAGAATCATCATAAACAAATATCTTTCTCAAGAAATCTTCAAGGATGGATACTCCTAACTCTCCACCTGTAAAAAGGTCTAGAACTGATGAAGGTTCTACTTCTAAAGAAGAAGAAGGTGGAGGTGATCCCAGATTCAACCTCTCCCCTATAAGGAAAGACGTATACGAGGACGATCCCCAGAAAACTATCGAATCTCTACAAGAAGCTTTGAGGGAAACCAAAAGGAGACTTAAAAAAGCAACCGACAAAGTTCAAGACTACAAAAGGCAACTTATGGTTTCAAGGTATGCCATACAAGGTGTTCGATATATGTCATGGGGCAGACAAGCAAGTACTCATGACCCAGATAAATTGCACGAAGCAATCACTGAGATCACAGTACAACTTGGATCTGTTGCAGATGGAATAGACAGTGTTCTTTATACCCTAGAATAAAATCTTTGTCCAACAATCTCCCCCTTTTTGATGACTCCAAAATGTGTAATGTAGTTTTGTAAAGATGTACCATTTTATTTTTTTTTTTTTTTTTAAGAACTACAATCTTTATCCAAAAACTATATTCTTTCTCCCCCCTTTTTGTAATTATCAAAAAGATCTTAAGGTTTAATTGAAATTCTCATTTTATACTCAAATTCTTAATTGTTTTCAATCATGCAAATGAAGTGAGCTATAGATCGAGTACAAAGTAATGTTCATATTAGCTCCCCCTCACTTCAAGTATAGTAGCATACATACTTCTCACCAAAACATGCCAAATGCACTCCCCCTTAAACTTTGGTCTATAAACCATTTCATATGTCAGTTCAAGTACTAGTTTAAGGATGCACCATGCTTGATACAAGATAAGTATGTTTTGTCAATAAAAGTTCAAATACTAAATATCGCATGAAAGGATACCATTTTAGAATATGTCATTTTAATGCATCTTTTCTAATCATTATCTCTTCCCTATAATGTAGTCAATCAAGAGGGAATAGGGAGAGGAGTTCACAACAACCAAATACATGCGTTCATGAATAGTAATAAAAGCACACTAGAAGTCATGTATTCCACATATTGCTTCCAAATTATAGAGATGCAACAAGTTCACTTAAGAAACTTAACATATGTTCTATCTTTTTCAATTAATGATAAAACATGAATTTCTAGACTTAGGGCATGCTCCCCCTTCAATCATGCATACCAATGAATATTTGAGAAAATATACATACCACATATCATCAATGTATTCCAATCCAATTAAAAACAACAAGAGATACCAATTAAGCAAATATGCACCCATGATGCTTCATTCAAACTTAATGCACGTATCATCATCATTTAATCATGTCTAAAGCATATATCATCCAAAATCAAACATTCCAAATGCAATTGAGTTAAAGTTAAGCATCTAACAAAAATAATGCAAAGGAGTTTGAAGGTTTAAGAAATGACCGTCGAAACCCTCCTAGCTTTTTGTTTGAGCATCTTGATGATATTCCTTTAATATTTGTTCCTTCTTTAGAGTGTTTGTGCTTGTCCATGTTTTGAATATATTTTCCTTGATTTAAAGTTGCTCCCCCAAGGGTTGCACACTTTCCTCACCAATTGGTGTTGCTTCATCATTTGAGATCTTTATCTTCTTTTGAGCTCTTCACCAATGGTGCATCCTCATCCAAGATAAGTACCCCACGGGTACCATTTGAGATTAACTCCTTGGGATGTCCAAGGTCCTTCAAATCTGAAAATTATTTCTCTACAAGCACATTGACCTCAAGTGTGGTTATATCATAAAAATTAACACAAACACTTTCCTTAACCATTCTAGGCTTAGCATCAAAAGCATTGTGTGCACTAGAAAGAGATAAGTAATCAAGAAGCATACAAATATCACTTTTATCATCAAACTTCTCCAGATTTTCTTTTGTATTAAAGAAAAAGCATCTTTAAATTAAAACTCCTAAAGTGGATAACTTTAGGTTTTCTCGTCATACAAAAATTACAAAAATAATTTGTTCAATGATTTTCTCATATTCATCATTTGTCATACATATCATGCATTTCATGCTTAATTTGCAATCTTTTTTAATAAAGATTAAAAATAGTATAAATGCATAACTCTCATACAACAACCAAGCATCATATAACCTAATAAAATCGTTTTCAATGACAATCATTAAAAATCATATTTGGGCAGCCCCTTCATTTAGGTTCTAGCATTCAATTTTTTTATTTTTTTTTATATTTTTTATATATATATATTTTTTTAAAAGAAACAAATCAATAAAGCCTAGTATCCCAAACTAATGCATAGCACATCTAAATAAAGTGTGATCAAGACGCTTTAGGTATCCAAACCTTGGATCCTTTAGGGTTAGTGGCCACAATTGCATATGCATTAATATTAAAAGAATTCTTCACATATGCTTTCACATCAATATCACACAAACCCTTTGGCACCCACAACCTCCTTAGGTGAACTCTCCTTAGTCTAGGATGAGTTTCCATAGAGGTACTAGTCTCACCCATGGGATAAGCTAGCTTGGCTTTGCCTTTTGAAAGCTTGGCAATGGTACCAACACTACTCAAGGTTTCTTTGAGTTTCGTAGGATCAAATCCAAGTCCACTCTTATCAAGGTAGTGTCTTTGAGAGACAAGCAACTCATCAAGCTTTGATGAACTCATAGAAAATTTTGAAAATTGAATTTCTAACATCCTATACTTTTCTTTCACATCATCAAGCTCAAGTTGCAAAGAAGTAGAGTTGTTCAAAATTATACATTCATGCTCATCCCATGTTCTCAACTCTTGTTCTAACTCATTCACTCTAGCATGCAAAGCATCCAAATCATGAATCTTTGAAGTATTACAATTTGTCATGTTACTACTAGAAGTGTGCATAGATAATTGCTTTCTAAGATTTTCATTTTCTTTCATCAAAGCATCAAGAGATAAATATATATTATCATGCTTTGCATTTAGATCAACATACTTATCATTCAAGTCATTAATCTCATCCACATGTGATTTCTCAATTTTCACAAGCCTAGATATTTCTTTTGTAGCATGCTTGTATTTAGAAATTAAGTCACCATGAGCATCACATAATTCATCATACACATCACTCAATTCATCATAAGTGGGTAGTGTAGAATCATTTACCATATCATCCGGAATGGATGATAACTCTTCTTCCTTTGCCACCAAGCAAAGGTTGGCCTTGATTTCATCCTCTTTATCACTAGAGGTCTCCTCCACTTTGGTCACTAGACACACATCGCCATTTGACCTTTCATACTTTCTTTCCATCATTTCCCAAATTTGCTTTGCATTTGTACATCCGAAAATGAGGTCAAGTCCACACCTACCAAGAGAGATATGAAAGAGATTAATAGCATAAACATTTAAGCACGTTAATTCAATGTCCTTATTTGTCCATTCATCTCCTCTACTCCTACTAGGACAATGAGGACCATCCTTTACTACCCTCCATACATCTATGCCTCTAGATTTAATAAATATTCTCATTCTATTCTTCCAAAATGGATAGTCACCATCAAAGATAGGTGGAATATCCATAGAAAGGCTTTCGGCCTCAACATGCAAATTTGTGTAAGTCATAAAAATGCTAATAAGGGTGTTAATCCTATGTTTTAGCAAACCTGCTCCGATACCAATTGATGGATCGTACTTAACACAAGAGGGGGGGTGAATTGTGTCCCCAAATTCCGATAGGAATCTCTTTTTATAATTTAAAAAGAAATCAATGTCAATTAACAATTAGCACACAAATTTGAACTCTAATGATTATCCTAATCAACATTCATTTCAATGCAAGATGTGATACAATATGGTGAATGATCAATTATCAAATAATCAAGGAATTGCAAAAACAGATTTTTTCAAACAACACACTGCACACAGATTTTACAACTCAAATTTCACCTAGCAAATCAAGTCAGAATTCAATGATATTTGGTATGCAGTATCACAACACCCTAATGAATACTATATCAAAAATTCAGATTAAAATTCAAAGTTTAGCTATGTGAACAGTGCACGGACAGACTAGTGGTTCAGAAAATTCTGCAATCAAAACACTTAATCAATCAACAAGCAAACAATGCAATCAAGAAAGTCCACACAGCAATTTATAGTAGTTCGGAGATTCTTCTCCTACATCTACTACCTAGGTTCACCAACCTAGGATTTTTCAATCTCCACTAAGGATGTGGTTTTCTCAAGAGCTCCACAAAACTCACAAGGGTTTTTAGGTCACCCTTAAAACTGAAGATTTCAAGATAATCTTCAAACTTTACAGCCAAGGGTTTCAAGCACTCCCTTAAACTCAACCTCAACAAGGTTTTTGCCCAATGAAGGGACTTTTACAAGTGTTCGGTATAAATGGTTCACTCAAGGTTTGCACTAAGCAAATGGGGTTGAGGAACACTCAAGAATCACAATATCACCTCACGGGTTGGATAGAAAATGAAGAATAATGAGTATTTTCGAATCTGAAAATAAGAAGCCAAATGAGAAGCACTCCCTCTTTGCAAAAGCAAAATAGTGAGGAAATCTTTAGAGTGGCTTGGGTAGAAGCTTGGATTCAATGGCACAAACTAGCTTAAAAGCTTTGAGAGCAAGAATTTCTTCAATGTAATTTTGGCTTCTCTAAGTTGGAATGAGGAAGAACCCCTCTTTATAATTTACCAAGCTCTTGTGATTTCCACCATTGGATCTTTTTCTATCTTCAAATCTCGACCTTCAATTACATGTGCAAATCTTGGCCATTGAATGAATAGATCATTAAATCTCAACCTTGCAATATGTAGCCGTTGCACTTGCATGATTTTCTAAGTCTAGCTTTCCAAGATTTGAGTTGTCATGTGCACTTGCAGCCATCTTTGACAATTTGATCAAACTTGCACCAAATCTTGACCTTGGTATCTCCAACAATTTTGTCATCTTTGATCATTTGATCAAATTTACACCAAATCTTGGCCTTGGTATCTCCAACGATTTCCTACAAAATGTGTAGCAACTTGCAGCTATCTTTGACTCCAAAAATCAAGTAAGATCTTCTTTTAAGTCAAAAGTTTCAAGCAAGAATATGGTCTTATGCACAACCATTGGATTCACCTTTTAAATGGTCATCTTAACCCTTCAAGTCTTGTTGTAATCTGATCCATTCATAATTCAAAACAATTCAATCTCAGCCATAGATTAGTGTACCGTTGGAGCTTGTAGTCTTCAAGAATATCTTCATAATCTAAGTCTTGTCTAGTTGTAAAATATACTTTCTCATCTCTTACAAATTTCAACCATTGCATTTGTCCTTTAGCTTCATCAATTTTCTTCTCACAAAAATCTTATCATTGACCTCAATAAAGGAAGCATGTGCAAGATCTTGTTTGATGAAGATAAGAGATCCTTCACATGACCAAACATGTCCCTCCAATCTTGACTTCAAACTCTGAATTTGGCAGCACCAATATATCCATATTATACAGCTCCAAGGCTAATTCCAAACATCAATCAAAATGCCTTAGTGGAAGGTTGATGAACATAGGTTTTTCTTGGTTTTCTAGAGATCCAAGCTCATACTTGAAAACCGGACTTCAATTCACTTGAGCAAACTGAATTCTGAGTGATATAACATCCTCATGATGATTAACCTACAAAGAAATAGGAGGTAGAACTCCCCAATTGCATGTAAGCTCAAAGAGCTTCATATAGAGCGCATAGGTTAATTACATTAGAAAAACAACCCAGAAAATTCGTATTACTGCATGATAAATCATTTTATATATATTAGAATGTCCACATAAAATTTCATAACAATCGGAAATCGTTTGGTCACTCAACCAAGCAATTTGATCACTAATAGTGAAACCGATAAATTCTAAGTGTAAATTCAAAGTCATTTTGCAAACTCAGTGTAAATGACCTTTTCTCTTGAACTTTACTAAATCAAATATGTTCATAGTGATGAAACTAAGATGCACACGAAATTTCATTTAAATCGGAGTTCATTTGGTTCACTACGTTCACAAAGAACACATATGCACAAAATTAGGTAAAACCTAGTTTTGGCGGAATTTAAGCATATGACCAAATATATATGTGATGCACTTAATTTCTCATGATTATAGTCCTAGAACATATATTAAACCTTCATGTGCATGTGGTTCAAGTTTCAAGTAATTTGGACCTAAGTAAGATAAATTATGATCATTAGAAGATTAATACCCTAACTTAGTCCTTGTATATTTATTTTCAAAACTTAATTTCCAGCACTATCTCAAAAATATATAGATACCAAATTCACATAGAGATATGCATAAGCCTTCATTTGTATATGCACAATTAAGATATTAAACAATTAACCAAATAACCATTTAAGCATGTTTTCTAGCATTTTAGGATATGTTCAAGTAAAGCATGCTCACACACATTTTAGTATACAATCATACACAATCATCAAAAACACAATGTTGACTAGACACTAAGTCCTGGTCCAACAATCTCTTCATATTCCATTCGTATAAATATTCAAAAGTAAGAATCATCATAAACCAATATCTTTCTCAAGAAATCTTCAAGGATGGATACTCCTAACTCTCCACCTGTAAAAAGGTCTAGAACTGATGAAGGTTCTACTTCTAAAGAAGAAGAAGGTGGAGGTGATCCCAGATTCAACCTCTCCCCTATAAGGGAAGACGTATACGAGGACGATCCCCAGAAAACTATCGAATCTCTACAAGAAGCTTTGAGGGAAACCAAAAGGAGACTTAAAAAAGCAACCGACAAAGTTCAAGACTACAAAAGGCAACTTATGGTTTCAAGGTATGCCATACAAGGTGTTCGATATATGTCATGGGGCAGACAAGCAAGTACTCATGACCCAGATAAATTGCACGAAGCAATCACTGAGATCACAGTACAACTTGGATCTGTTGCAGATGGAATAGACAGTGTTCTTTATACCCTAGAATAAAATCTTTGTCCAACAATTCTATTATACAAGACAAAGTTTATAGAAGGTTTATAGAACATTCATGCAATGTCTCACTCTTTAGAAGCAAATTTAACATTAAGAGAATTCCATGAAGGCAATTGTGGCAGTCTTGTGGGAGCAAGAACCTTGGCCAAAAAGGTGCTACGATACGGCTATTATTGGCCTATAATGAAGAAAGACATCGAGGAACTCGTACGAAAGAGCAAAAAATGTCAGAGACACTCAAATGTCCCTCATCTTCCTCCCACTGAGATAAACATCATCTAGAACCCTTGCCTTTTTGAGTAATGGGGACTTGATTTGGTTGGATCTTTCCTTCAGGCAACAGCCCAACAAAAATTCCTCATCGTTGTTGTTGACTATTTTACTAAATGAGTATAAGTCGAACCCCTCACCACCATCACCGACCATATAGTCAAAGAATTAATTTGGAAAAATATTGTTTGCTGGTATAGAACCCTTCGGATCCTCATCGATGGATAATGGAACAAAATTCGTAATGCCACCAAAAAGTTCTGCGAAGAATTGGACAATAATCTCCGAGTTACTTCCGTAGCTCATCCTCAAGCAAATGGATAGGTTGAGGTGATGAACAGAATTATCCTACATAGGTTAAAAGCCCAACTTGACAAAACCAAAGGACTCTGCATCGAACAACTACCAAATTTCCTATGGTCTTACAAGAGAACTCCTTGGACTTCAATAGAAGAGACACCATTCTCTCTCACGCTTGGATCCATAGCCGTAGTTCCAATCAAGATCAGGGTACCTACACCTCGAATCAAAAACTACACAGAGCAAGAGAATAACGAGCTTCTTCTCAACGACTTATATTTGTTAGAAGAAGCAGGAGAAGAGGCCATAATCAATCGTGCTCGTGACTTGTTTTGAATACTACAATTTGACAGCTATGTTTCTTCATGATTTCTTCATACTTTTCCATCCATAACATCACTAAGATATAGTAAAAAGAGCCCAATGCAAACAAAAATCTCTTAGGGGGTGAGCCTAAATCACCAATCAAGCTCTCTCTTTTTCTCTCTAAAAATCTTTTTTTTTTTATAGGGATGTAAACAACCAAACCAAACCGACACCTGAACTATAATCAAACCAAAAATTTCATTTGGTTTGGTTTTTCGAATTTCGGTTTAAGGTTTATGTGTTTTTCGGTATTCGATTTGCGATTTGGTCTAAAAATAAAATTTTCGGTTTCAAACTTACCATTTCAGAAGAGAGGGGAAAAGAGAACCTTCCATGGTTGTTAGCGGCAGTCTCAGGTTACAGTTGAATAGCAGTTCAGTGGAATCCTTAATCTCATCCGCTAGCGGGAAAGAGTGAAACCTTCCTTGCGCATGGTTTTACTTGCCTGCATTAATTGGATGCCCGGATTCTCAAGTTGTTTAAGAAGTCGAGTGGCATTCCCAATATCAATATAAGCCGAAGAATGTTTTTTATTGAACAGTTGGACTACTTTCTTTTTCCCCTACTGCTTTTACCAGTACTGATGCTACCACTGGAGCTACAGGGTCTTCTCCACCATGGGTCGTTGACCTTAAAAAAACCTGACATATTTTATTTGTTATATATGAGATATATATATATATTGCTTATAGTTAGTTTAGTTAGTTTAATAGTTTACATATACATCACTGATAGTCTGACACTATTTATACTAAAAATAACCTCCACTCATCTACCAAAAATAAACTCCACTCATCGGACCTACACTTGGCAAGGATCAAATAATCTACAAAACGTAGTGAGTGCAGGGGAATTCAAATTATTATTTGTTCATTTTGTAGGTGAATTTGGTGCTAGCTGGTGTGAAATCCAGGATGCAATTATCTAAAATCCATCATGTCCGAAGATTGATGTCTAAAAGCTAACAAGGGATATTTTGTCTTAAATGTTTTAATCTTGATTTAAAACATTTTGTTAAACAGAATTTGAGTTTCTAGTTAGATAAGTGCAAAGAGACTTAGAAGAAATCGAAAGTGGCAGCTTGCACATTCTTGAATGTTCTCAAACATAATCTCAATGACTTCACATCAACCATAATGCAAAGTCACGATCGTCTTGCACCCCAAAGAAGAATATACTTTTCCACGATCTATCATACATGAGCACTATCGAAAATGGCAACGATTCACCATTTTCTCTTAATCAAGAGCATGAAGCCTATAGTTCAGGAAGTCATAGTAACATCCATGCCCCCAGTTTTTTCACATCCGCCAAGAGGAGAAGCATGATCCAGAGTGTCCACCAAGATGCCCATTACCAGAGAAATGTTGGGGTTATGAAGAGTTCTAACCCAATAATCCTAGCAATGAGTAAGAAGACAATTCTCCATGACTAATGATGTGAATTATTCACAAGCGTACAAGTCACACAAGTAATAAAGAGTGAATAGAGTATCGTTCCCACGAAGATATATTGACAATTTCAATTCAATATCAATTCAAGTAATTATCACACTAAGATGGAAATGCGAATTGTTGTTTGTATTTTATCTAATGCTAAAAAAGTAATTAAGAGATCACTAATTAAATGACAAATTAAGTAATTAACCAAACAACAAACAAGAAATCGAGTTTTCAAGAGAAACAAACACTAGGGTTCCTAATATCACCACCTCTTATCCCATTGAACTCCATTGATTCATTAATCCCCAATTCTCAATTTAATTGTTGACAATCGATTTCCCAACCTATTCAATGTTCTATTCCTAGATACACCGAAAGTGTTTTCAATATAAATCCCTGTTATTCCTAACACTCGGATTAATATATTGAAAACCCGTTAAGAATAATGGAAATCATTTAACGATTGCATAAGTTATAAACCTATAATTCTATGGTTTAGGCAACCTATGTTCTCTATGGAATCTTGCAACCCTAGGCATAACCTTCCGGTCTCAACCCAGGCTCAAAATTATCCAAATGGTGATCAAGCATTTGAAAGCAATAAGCACATCCACAGAGAATCAACAATAAAAAGAGAGATTCAAGAATAATAAACCAATTTCATTCAACATTCAAAGAGGGGTTCCTCATAACCAAGGAATACAAATCAAGATCCAAAATAGCAGTTATTAAATACAAGAACAAGGAAGAATTAACGAGAAACCCCTGGATCCCCTTGCTCAAGCTTCAATGGCTGCTGTAGACAAGTCTCCAAAACCCTTGATTTTGCTTCCAAAGTCCAAAAGTTCCTCAAACCCCTAAAATCTAAGCTTTTATACTCCCAAAAACCCTAAAGTCTTTTTTCTAACAAGTCTGTGTCGTTTTGAAGTGGACCCACATGATTTGAAGGTAATTTGGGGCATGTAGAGATCTTCAAATATCGAGAATTGGATAGGCCTATCGATCGGGTATGAGCACCGATCGATCGGAATTTCTCTCGGGCCATTTCCAATTTCAAAATTGTCCGATCGATCGGACAATGGGCCGATCGATCGGATTTCTTCTCTAACTCCAATTTTGGTTCTTTCTATCTATTTATGCCCCGACACCTGAAATAAGCAAATAACAACTCTTTAGGTAGAATTAATTCCAAAACTACTCTAAACAAAGCAATATTACATGTAAAAGGATGTACAATTATATGTATATAATTGGCACATCAACTAACCACGTTTGCACGTGTTCAAAACGTGCCAAGGAAACAGGAGTTGAAGTTCACATGGTTACTATGAAAGGTATAAAAGGAGGAAGAAGAGAAGTGCACAGACACCCTACGTCAAAACACGGACTTCACGTCTTCAAATCTTTACTGCATACTTAGGCAATGACTCCTGTCATTTATCCTTCAATTAACATGGTTCCGGCGAACTAGTTTTACATTTGTCCTTTACTTTTTAAGCATCCAAGGCTATGCTTCTAATTTATCTTGTAAAGCATGCCCCAATACATCTTGGAACGTATTTCCTTTTAGTGAAATTTCTGATGCATTCCATCAATGTCTTGGCACACCCCTTATCAGAAATCTTTGGACTAACAATAAGTCTTGGCACACCTGAACACACATCATCCATAACCTAAACACTTCTATCCCCAACAGTCATAATTTGGATATCTCCAGTCTAGCACAAAAGATAACGAACAAACACAAAATTCATGTTATGATATATCATTGACTTATTTCATTGAATTTACTATACTTTACCCTTACATTTTTTAGACTTCTAGGTTTTTAGTTTCTACTACGGTAGCACTACCTCTGCCAACGCAGACCTTGAGATTTGAGATTTGAGAAGACCCAGGCGGAGAAGACTGAAGACCAGAGAGGATGTTGCTACGCCTATGCTCAAAGCTGGAACCCTAAGAGTGTGTTTGGATTGAGGGATTTGGGGGGAAAGGAAAGGGAAGGAAGAGAAGGGAAGAGAATGGAAGGGAAAATATATTTCCCTCTCTCATGTTTGGCTAGATAAAAAAAAAAGAAAGGAAAGAAAAGTAGTTTAATTTACTAGTTTATCCTTATTATTTATGTTTAAGTGTTATGTCCAAGGATAAAATAAGTTTTAAACTTATAAGTAACTTAATTAGTAATCTTTTCCCTCCAAATGATTCCATTTTGGGAGGAAAGAATTTTGATAAAAATTTAATGAAATATTCCTCCCAAATCCTCTCAAATCCCTCCCCTCAATTTTTAATAAACTATCCAAACAAAGGAATTGGAAGGAAACTCCCTTTCCCTTCGCTTCCCTCCCCTCCAAATCCTTCAATCCAAACACACTCTAATAGTGTATTAGGTTGCTACCCTTTGCGGCTTCTGTCAATCTCGTTTTCTCGTCTAATTTTTCATTAACAGCTCATCTTTCTCCATTACTAACCATTGACCACGATTAGTTCCTTCTTCATTACCAAATGCCTCTCTCGTTGAGAGAACTTACACAAATTTCTCATTTCTAGACTCCTTATAATCACGGTAAGCCAAAGAAATATGTGATTTGAGATTGAGAACTAATTTATCTGACAAATTTCTGGTTGCTATTGTTTGGGCTTCGTGCTTTACTCCAATGAGACACCACATGTTTGATGATATGCCTTAGTGTGTCTTGGTAATTTACTTGTGATGCTGAACCCACCAGCTAGTTGTTCAAGGTTACTGTTTGTGGGCTTCGTAGGTATCATAGATATTTGTCAAATTTTTCGGGTGTCTAATGTATATTTGTCAACTCTTGCCTCTTCAATCATCGTGCTCCTCCCCTACTCTACTGAGTAGTCACATGAAGTAAAGCAATTTCGTTTTTATATCGAAAAAGTAGAACCCGAACTGAATATCTATAGTTTGGTTTGGTTTTGCCTATATTTCGGTGCGATTCGGTTTTGACTTTCCACAAACCAAAAATTTTTGGTTTTTCCTTTCTCGGTTCCAACCTGAATCAAAAACCAAATTCGTATCCCTAATTTTTCAGCTCTTTCAAGCTTTGGAATAGTGCAGATTTTTAGTAGTAAAAGAGTCGTATTTATATTAAAAACTAAGACTATGGTTTTTAGGAATCAAACCATAATTAGAATTAAAAATTCTAATAGGGTTACAAGTAGGAGAGGGGGGAAGGGATGCGGGAAGGGGTAGCCGTGCAGCCCCTTTGTGCGCCAGCACACGGCCTAGCGCTCTACGGTAGCCTTTGCGCCTGGGCCTACACGTACCCTGTCGGATTCCAAACTGTATATCCGAATTTAATTTAGTAAAAATTAATTTACGATCTAAATTAAATTCATGCATCCTAATTTTAATAATAAATACTAATTACAGGGAATCTTTATGTCTTTACAAAATTATTTTTTTTTCTTGGAGTTTCATTGGTAAACTAATACCCATAAAATTAAATCTAATGTAATACATAAAATTTCCTTGAGTTCCTCAGCATAGCCAAAGTGACTTCGAGATTTTTTCGATTTTCCTTTTATAGGACGAGAGACTAAAGTGGGATTACCAAGGGAACTCCACAGGACATACAAATCTAGGCTCCCGAAAATATTATGCTCTACCGGCAAGCCCTATGACTAGGAATAATATTTCAATCCATTGTTCTTCTGACACCACCTAAACTATGGATGAACTCCCAAAGATATATGATTCTTACATCAAGACTTTTCTTTTAGAAACATGTCTCTGACATGTGAGATGTATACGAATATATTCTCCATGTCGCACTCGGCAAGTTAGAGTGAGAGTTTGCGTACTATCAAACACTCCGAAATCCATATTTCTCCTAAGCTCTCGGTTCTCTATCTATCCACTAAAATTATTAGATTGACTCGTCAATCAAACGAAATACTAATGTTTGATCCATAAGGACCACTATGCATAGTTTCTAGGTAGATTAATTTTAACCTCTCAAGTAGGTGCTTACACTTCTGTGAATCACTATATTATAGGTGTGCTCCCACACCCTAGTAGCTTACGTCAAATCCATTGAGCATATCGACAATAGTGCGTGTCTCACTCATTGATGAATCAAAATGCACACGCTATGAGCGCAAAAGTATTGATCAACTCAAGCTTAATAGATATGGTACTCCTACAGCTATAGGATGAACAACTCATCGATAATACTTTTATAGTTGTTAACTCATATGTAATTCGTCAATGTATGTTACTTTACATACACTAGTGCACCAATCCAAGAATCCTCTTGAGTACTCAAGACAAATCACTCCCCTATTTAAAGATGTTCGAGCACTACAACGTATATCAACAAAGTATCTAGCTTTATTAATTTGGTTGTAACTAATTATTTTGGATGTAATAGTGAATCTTGCTATTGTGTATACTCACATATAAAGTGTATCTGAGTATTCAATATTACTATATTTAAGATCCCTTGACATTTACAGAGCATTCATCCATAAATGAAATATTAAATAAAATATTTAAAACACAAGTGCAATAATAAAATGTTTACTATAAATTTAAGAATTGTCAACATACATGATATTTTTTTAAGGCACATTCCCACAAAAGGTAGACAGAAAGCATCAAAAGTCAAATAGTCGACCACTAGAAGTAGAAGGCAATCAAAATGTTAACACCGATTTTGACTCTCAAATTTCAAATGAGATCGCTCCTTCAAAAAGAAATAATCGAATGGGTGAGAATTTCTCAATTGACGAGGATAAACTCGTCGTTCTACTTGGCTCAATACTAGCAAAGATTGATGTTAAGAGAAAGCTCAAAATTCTTAACAAATATTGGTAATGAATTTCAACACCAATGGCGGTTCTCGTACCCAGGCATCTCTTAAACAATGATGGAACGACATTAACAAAAAATGTCAAAATATTTCTAGATATTTGAGTTAGATTGAAGGAAGAAACCAAAACAGGCAGACTGAACATGGGAGGGTAATGATCGCTACTTATTTTTTATCAATAATTTATAATAATTATTATTTTAAGAATCTAACGTTTCCTTATACAGATTGATGATGCCAACGAATTATTTTAATAATTTATAATAATTATAATTATAATTTTAAAAAATAAAGCATTTTTGCTTGAGCATTGTTGGATTTTATTGAGGGAGGAAGCTATTGGGAGGTTGAAGTAATGACCAAAGACTTGCGATGCATGGAGCCAATTGTAACCGAATACTTTTGTAGCACATTGAGATCATTAAGTGATCTAGGCATTCCAAAGAAGGCATGCCATATCCAAAGTAGGGATTTCCATGGATCGGGTCGGTTGATTATCGGCCGATAATCCAACTGACCTTGACTAATATTCAAAACCATTACCTTATCTGATTTTGTGGGTCGGCTAATGGTTGTCAACCGACATTGTCGATTGGTTGATGGTACACCCAGCCTCTAACAAATCTAAAAATACTGAAATTTGTAACCTGTAATCTAACCTGTAAATCAATAAATCTATAATCCAAATTGATAAAACATAAAAGGAAAATAACTAAAACCTAACCTGTAACAAACACATCCCACACATGTTCCAAACAATTAAAGATTTAAAGTAACCGGTTCCAAATTTTCAATCCATAATGGCATAATCTGCAAATAATCCAAACCACTTAACCACACACTCACACAAGTTCCAAACTTCCAATGTTCCATTCTTCCAAGTTCCAATCCATAATCCATAATCTCAAATTCTCAACTACAGAACATAATTTAACTTCTAAATAGTAAATATTACCAAATATAACAGAGTTGCATCAAAAACAAAATTAATAAAGAAGCTACATTTAGGAAAATTCAAATTAGCTAATAGCTAGCTTCAGCCTTGAGCCTTCTATGGACACTATGGCACTACATGAACATCACCAACTGATAATAAGGGCACTTGCAATGGTATATAATTATTGGGCCAACAAAGATGTTGTCTTTTGCTGATGTAACTGTATTGTAAAACGTGTTTTGCTTATGTGACTGCATTGGGAGAAGTGTTTTGTTGATGTGGATGTATTGGTATTTGGTGTTTTGATGTAGTTTTGTTGTGAATAATATGGAGCAATGGAATGTTGTTGGGTTGGGTGGAAAGAGAAAGTGTGTGGGAAGAGAAAGGGTATAGAAATTTGTGTTTTACTGATGTGGCTGTATTAGAATACGTGTTTGAATTGACTTTTTTTGTAATAGAGGTGAGACTCAAGATTAATTTTGTTGGGGACATTTCCCCTTAAACCATTGCAACTGCCCTAATTCTCCATTTCTCCTCTCTTTAAGGGTGCGCTTGGTACAGGGGTAATGGGGTGTAATGGTTACAAGGGTAATTAAATTTTAAGTTTACTTGTGTTTGTTATGTCAGTATAACTTTTACTCCTGTAATAAATTTTAGCAATTGAATTTATTTTTTATACATAAAGTTTACTAGTGGGGGGACCTGGGTAATAAAAAGTAATAGGAAGTTCTACTCTAACTTATTACCCCCTAATTAAATCCCGAAAAAACTCAGATAAGAAATACCTTTTCTCGTTACGTCTCTCTCTGGTTGCAACTCTCCATCGACGATGTAGCTCGGTCTCTCTCACCATCTGCGCTTGTCTCTCTCGAAGGACGATTTGTGCTCGTCTCTTTCGTTGCAACCTAGAAGCTTGATCGACGATCTACACTCGTCTCCCTCATCGCAAGCGTCCTCTTCTCTCTTTGAATTTCCAAATCTCTCCCTCGAAGCTTCTAGGTATGCTTTTCTTTGATCTACTTTCAAGTATTTTATGGGTCCTGAACTGGCATATTATGATCAATTGTGATTTGCGGGGTTCGTTTGACCGGCGAAAATAATCTTGCTTTTTTTTTCTCGATCGCCAGGCTCTGGTTTATGTGATTATTGATGGATCGTACTTAACACAAGAGGGGGGGGGGTGAATTGTGTTCCCAAATTCCGATAGGAATCTCTTTTTATAATTTAAAAGGAAATCAATGTCAATTAACAATTAGCACACAAATTTGAACTCTAATGATTATCCTAATCAACATTCATTTCAATGCAAGATGTGATACAATATGGTGAATGATCAATTATCAAATAATCAAGGAATTGCAAAAACAGATTTTTTCAAACAACACATTGCACACAGATTTTACAACTCAAATTTCACCTAGCAAATCGAGTCAGAATTCAATGAAAATTGGTATGCAGTATCACAACACCCTAATGAATACTATATCAAAAATTCAGATTAAAATTCAAAGTTTAGCTATGTGAACAGTGCACGGACAGACTAGTGGTTCAGAAAATTCTACAATCAAAACACTTAATCAATCAACAAGCAAGCAATGCAATCAAGAAAGTCCACACAGCAATTTATAGTAGTTCGGAGACTCTTCTCCTACATCTACTACCTAGGTTCACCAACCTAGGATTTTCCAACCTCCACTAAGGATGTGGTTTTCTCAAGAGCTCCACAAAACTCACAAGGGTTTTTAGGTCACCCTTAAAACTGAAGATTTCAAGACAATCTTCAAACTTTACAACCAAGGGTTTCAAGCACTCCCTTAAACTCAATCTCAACAAGGTTTTTGCCCAATGAAGGGACTTTTACAAGTGTTCGGTATAAATGGTTCACTCAAGGTTTGCACTAAGCAAATAGGGTTGAGGAACACTCAAGAATCACAATATCACCTCACGGGTTGGATAGAAAATGAAGAATAATGAGGATTTTCGAATCTGAAAATAAGAAGCCAAATGAGAAGCACTCCCTCTTTGCAAAAGCAAAATAGTGAGGAAGCCTTTAGAGTGGCTTGGGTAGAAGCTTGGATTCAATGGCACAAACTAGCTTGGAAGCTTTGAGAACAAGAATTTCTTCAATGTAATTTTGGCTTCTCCAAGTTGGAATGAGGAAGAACCCCTCTTTATAATTTACCAAGCTCTTGTGATTTCCACCATTGGATCTTTTTCTATCTTCAAATCTCGACCTTCAATGACATGTGCAAATCTTGGCCATTGAATGAATAGATAATTAAATCTTGACCTTACAATATGTAGCCGTTGCACTTGCATTATTTTCCAAGTCTAGCTTTCCAAGATTTGAGTTGTCATGTGCACTTGCAGCCATCTTTGACAATTTGATCAAACTTGCACCAAATCTTGACCTTGGTATCTCCAACAATTTTGTCATCTTTGACCATTTGATCAAACTTACACCAAATCTTAGCCTTGGTATCTCCAATGATTTCCTACAAAATGTGTAGCAACTTGCAACAATCTTTGACTCCAAAAATCAAGTAAGATCTTCTTTTAAGTCAAAAATTGCAAGCAAGAATATGGTCTTATGCACAACCATTGGATTCACCTTTTAAATGGTCATCTTAATCCTTCAAGTCTTGTTGTAATCTGATCCATTCATAATTCAAAACAATTCAATCTCAGCCATAGATTAGTGTACCGTTGGAGCTTGTAGTCTTCAAGAATATCTTCATAATCTAAGTCTTGTCTAGTTACAAAATATACTTTCTCATCTCTTACAAATTTCAACCATTGCATTTGTCCTTTAGCTTCATCAATTGTCTTCTCACAAAAATATGATCATTGACCTCAATAAAGGAAGCATGTGCAAGATCTTGTTTGATGAAGACAAGAGATCCTTCAAGTGACCAAACATGTCCCTCCAATCTTGACTTCAAACTCTGAATTTGGCAGCACCAATATATCCATATTATACAGCCCTAAGGCTAGTTCCAATCATCAATCAAAATGCCTTAGTGGAAGGTTGATGAACATAGGTTTTTCTTGGTTTTCTAGAGATCCAAGCTCATACTTGAAAACCGGACTTCAATTCACTTGAGCAAACTGAATTCTGAGTGATATAACATCCTCATGATGATTAACCTACAAAGAAATAGGAGGTAGAACTCCCCAATTGCATGTAAGCTCAAAGAGCTTCATATAGAGCGCATAGGTTAATTACATTAGAAAAACAACCCAGAAAATTCGTATTACTGCATGATAAATCATTTTATATATATTAGAATGTCCACATAAAATTTCATAACAATCGGAAATCGTTTGGTCACTCAACCAAGCAAATAAGTCACTAATAGTGAAACCGATAAATTCTAAGTGTAAATTCAATGTTATTTTGCAAACTCAGTGTAAATGACATTTTCTCTTGAACTTTACTAAGTCAAATATGTTCATAGTGATGAAACTAAGATGCACACGAAATTTCATTTAAATCGGAGTTCATTTGGTTCACTACGTTCACAAAGAACACATATGCACAAAATTAGGTAAAACCTAGTTTTGGCGGAATTTAAGCATATGACCAAATATATATGTGATGCACTTAATTTCTCATGATTATAGTCCTAGAACATATATTAAACCTTCATGTGCATGTGGTTCAAGTTTCAAGTAATTTGGACCTAAGTAAGATAAATTATGATCATTAGAAGATTAATACCCTAACTTAGTCCATGTATATTTATTTTCAAAACTTAATTTCCAGCACTATCTCAAAAATATATAGATACCAAATTCACATAGAGATATGCATAAGCCTTCATTTGTATATGCACAATTAAGATATTAAACAATTAACCAAATAACCATTTAAGCATGTTTTCTAGCATTTTAGGATATGTTCAAGTCAAGCATGCTCACACACATTTTAGTATACAATCATACACAATCATCAAAAACACAATGTTGACTAGACACTAAGTCTTGGTCCAACAATTATTTCTAGGTTTTCTCTATTTTGTTGTATTCTTACTGGATTGTTCCTTATATTTAATTTTTATAAGATTGTCCCATTATTTCCTAGTCCATGATCAAAGTGTCGTGTATCATGTGTATTGTGATTAGGGATGTTGTCTAGGATTATATTCATAGATAGTGTTATTCTGGTAATTTATCAGCACTATGTTGTGACTTGCATAAGAGAACTGCTTACAAAATGGTTCAGGATATCAATATGTGATTTTTTTTTTCTCTGCATAATGGCTCTCATGGAATGTTTAGATATATTCTGTTTTTTTTTGTTTTTATTGGTCTTGTATGATAATGAGGAGTTTTGGGTTTTCTTTGGTGTTCCAATTAATCTTTGATGTGGTCATGTTTCTCTGCATATTCTATTTTTTTTGGTCCTGTATGATAATGAGGAGTTTTGGGTTTTCTTTGGTGTTCCAATTCATCTTTGACATGGTCATGTTTCATTCGTGAAGTGTTTTTCGTAATGCGGTTTGCCTTCATTTGAAAAAGCTAATATTGGCGCTTTATAATGTTTCTTCTTTTTCATGGCTTGTTTTTAGTGGTTCTTCCATTCAGAATTTATGTCCTGAGTCTTTCAATTGCGAAAACAAACCTTGCACATAATAAAAAGTTTCTTGGTACTATTTCTTTTTTCTTTACCATAAAAAGTTTCGACCTTTACTTGTTTTACAAATGGAAACTACATGATTTCTTTTTCTGGTTTGATTTCTCCTTACAAACTGCAACTGGGATTTTACTTAATCTGTCATTGATTCTTTCCCCAATTTTGTTAGGGTTTCAGAGTTTTGAAGAGCATCGGATTGGAAGGACAAAGGTAACGGTTTTGTTTTTTTATTTTGATTCTGCTGATTATCAGATTGACTATAGGATATCCGGTGATTAATATGTGATTGAGGAGCTTGGTTTTATTGGGGTTTTCTGGGTTTTGAAGATACGATGATTTTATAAATTGTTCTAATTCCTTGTGCGTGTCTTTGGTGCTTGCTTAGTTTGCCATAGTTTTTGTTGAATTTTGAGCTTCTATGCTTTGTGTGCGAAGGAGCTATGTGGGTAATCACATTATTGTGTGGGTAATCACATTATTGTGTGCGAAGGAGCTATGTGGGTATCTTTAAGGCCATTTGACAAATGAATGAAAAACATCAACGATCTTCTTAAAGGCGATGTTGCTGCCATTGAACAAATTAGAATGGACAAGCAAACTTTTTACATATTGTGTGGAATGTTGAGAACCATGGTACGACTTAAAGATACCAAAAACATGCTAGTTGAAGAGATGGTTGCTTGGGAGCTTTAGATGGCACATGTATGAAGTTGAGACTTCCAGAAGGTGCAAAAACAAAATATCAAACAAAAAAAGGTGAACTAGCAACCAATGTGCTATTGGTTTGTACAAGGGATATGCAATTTGTCTATGCTTTGCCAGGCTGGGAAGGGTCTGCTACTGATAGTAGGATCTTAAGGGATGCTATTAGTAGGCGTAATGCCCTAAAAATTCCAAATGGTAAGATCTTACATTCCTAAAATATACTAAACTGCTAATAGTATGATATTATGTTACTGAAATATTTGTATATCATGTATAAGGTATTATTACCTAGTCGATGCTGGTTATACCAATGGTAATAGATTCTTGGCACCTTACAGAGGACAAAGGTTCCATCTAAATGAGTGGAGGGAAGGACGTCAACCGGTGACAAAAGAAGAATTATTTAATATGAAACACTCTGCAGCAAGGAATATAATTGAAAGGTGCATTGGATTGCTAAAAATGCGGTGGAAAATACTGCATAACACTTGCTTCTATGGGATAGGCACACACGCAGACATAATTTCTGCTTGTTGTTTGCTCCACAACCTGATTCGTAGAGAGATGAGGTTTGATCCGATTGAAGCTCAGCTTGATACAGAATTTGGGCAAACTTTTCTAAATGATTATGAGCATGGAGAACACATAGGAATTGTTGAGCCTTCAAATGAGTGGACTACTTGGAGGGATCAACTTGCAAATGAGATGTTCAATACTTGGAGAGCTAATAGAGTGCAAACTTAGGACTCTTCAACTGAATTTGGCTTTCAATTTGCTTTAAAGTGTGTTAGAACTACCTTATTTGTACTGAATTTTAAGTCTTCAAGTTTGTTTCATCGTGTTAGGAGTACTTTATTTGTATTGAATTATAAGACAATCATGCTGATCTAGTGATGAAATGATTTGAAAAGTGTACACAAAGGGTTGAATGCACAGATTTACATGTGGTATGCCACTTGTGCTGCTTACAATGTTGGCCTTTTTCTGGTTGTCTTTATTGTTTATAATGTTGGCCTTTTTCTAATCTATCTTTATTGTTTATTTGTTTTTCTATTTTTACTGTTATTCAGTCCATTTTTTTAAGTACACATGATGATTTGTCAACTAGAAGTCTTTCACTCTTCGACCCTTTGGATGTCTATTACCTGTTAGGTTCGTTCATTGATTGAAAACTATTGTTCATGCATGAATATTGTCTGTAGTTGATATGCTTTTTGGATTGTTTTTCTTGAATTCAAACACCAGGAGTTTGACAGATCTAATAATTGCAATTCTTCAAAGCATGGCCACCGAGAGTGCAGATAAAGGATCAAAGAAAAGATGGAATTCAGAAGAGGACCAATGTTTGACTAATGCATTGATCATCATGCATCGAGAAAACAAGTTCAAAGGGGAAGGTGGGTTCAAGAATGGGTATGTAGCTTACTTGCTACAAGAGATGAGGAAGAAAATTCCTGGCATCGATGTTACAGAGAAGAACATTGATTCTAGACTAGGCTACTTAAAAAGACAATTTACTGCTATACATGAAATCAAAGAAAAGGGAAGTGGCTTTGGGTGGGATGATGAAAGGAAGATGGTGACCGGTGATAAGACTGTTTTTGATGAATGGGTCAAGATACTTCCTTTATTAATTTTTATCTTGAGTTATATAATTTTGGTCTTTCTTTGAAGTTCATTATTTGATAATTGAGTACACTTATATTCTTTGGTTATAATTATTTATAGTTGTTTGAAAATGCTTGGTTATAGTGGTTTGATAATAGTATTCTTGACTACACACACGATTAATTTGTTTAGCAATGCTTTCTTTTGTAATTATGTAGGGAATTGTTTAGAATAATGCTGATTTTTGTTCTTTGTAGAGTCATCCTTTTGCGAAGGGGTTGTATATGAAATCATGGTCATTGTATGATAAGTTTCGAGGAGATTTTTACCAAAGATAGGGCTATAGGGACTAATGCAGCCACTGCTGCTGATCGTGTTTCTCAGTCTATTGCTACACCCAATGAAGAAGTTCCTGCAACCACTACAACTTCTAGTTCAACAAGAAAACCAGCTTATAAGAGAAAGTTAGAAGAGATAGACAGTTCACAAGCTGAACTTTCTAGCAAGGTGGAGGCGGCCTTTGCTATTGGGAATGAACAGCTCTCTCAAATACTAGCTGCCATTACTACTGGTTCAAAACCTATAGATAGGTCACAATTGAAATATGATATTGGACAATTACCAGGTCTACAGACATTGCAAGTGGTGCAGGCAATGAAGAAGATGACTCTTGAAGATATTGAAAACTTCTATGCTATGGATTCTGTGGAGGAGAAAACCCTTTATGTGAAGATGGTGCTCGATTTGATTTAGTGATTCTCTGGAGGAAAAAACTTATGTGCTACATTTAATTTGCTTAAATTTGGATGTTTGAAAAAACTTATGTGCTATGCTTGGTTTGCTTGAATTTGAATATTGGAAAAAACTTATGCGCTATGTTTTATATGCTTGAATAGATATTGGATAATTACCAATGATGAATTTGGATATTGGAAAAAACTTGTGTTACGTCTTTGTCATGGATTTGAATGTTATCAAATTATTTTGTTGAAATTGTTAACAATTGTTGTTATATATACGTGTGTGTGTGTGTGTGTGTGTTTGCCTCTGTGTGTGTGTATATATATGCATATGTATCTATATTTTTTAAATTTTGATACATGATAGTCGTAACAATAAAAAAAATAATATGATCTCACTTTTTTCTAATTTGGTTCATTACAATAATAACAAACAAGGGTAATGGTATTACACCAGTAATGTATAGCCATAACAAACGAGTAATGAATACTTGGGTAAATTTCATGGCTGCAAAAATCGCTAGTCGGCCGCTAGGCGGTTGGCAGGGACTAGGGATTAATTGGATTAATCGGGGACTAGTCGGGGATTAATCGAATTAATCGTTTTGAGTTTTTTAAATTAAAAAAAAATATATATATATATATATGCAATACAGCGTGGTTCTCTTACGCGGGATCCCTTATTTCAACAAAGTGCGGGACACACGCTTTTGACCCTTCGATTTATCAAACAGTGATATTGATGAAACCCAATTTAACCCACGTGACCCACTTTTCTCACAGATGACCCATTTCGTCCATTTCATACGCGATTCTATCCTCCTGTGCAAATCAGCCGTGGATTCTTGCGATTCTTTGCGATTAACCAGTCGTCGATCTTTGCGATCCCCCAGCCAAGCAATATCCCCAAAATTTCTCACGTCACCATGCCGATTTTCTATGAGATTCTTGTGATTCTTTCAGAAATCTTCTCTTTACGATTTGCCTTGTTGGGTTTTGATGGAGCTGTGTAGACGATAAGGGATCTTGTGCTTATGCGATCCCATCGCCCTTACATTGCTTTGGCTCAATCATGATTTGGCTTTTGTCGTTGTTTTCCTTGTTTGATCATTCGCATACTTAATAGCTGAAAATTGGAAGAATATTCAGAGTCTCTTGGGGGCTTCTGAGGGAGGGATTGAAAGGGCTATTAAAGAAGGTCTTGCTTTTAGTGTGGGCAATGGAGAAAAGGTTAATTTTTGGGAAGATCTCTGGGTGGGTAATATTCCTCTCAAAGATCGTTTTCCAAGATTATTTAGCATTTCAGGGTCTCAAAGTCAATCTGTAGAGCAATTTGGTGTGTGGTATGGTCAAAGTTGGAAATGGAGGTTGGTTTGGAGAAGGAATCTGTTTCAGTGGGAGGAAGAGCAGGTTAAAGATCTTATGGGTATCATTGAGCATGTTGCTATCTGCCCTTTTAAAAAGGACAAAATTATTTGGAGATTTGCAGTAGATGGGAATTTCTCAGTTAAATCCTTGACTTATGCTGCAGATTCATATGGAAGTTTTGTTCATGAAATTAATTATTCTAAAGTTTGGAGTGGTTTGGCTCCTCCAAAGGTGGATTTTTTCAATTGGTTAATTCTGAATGACAGAGTCAATACAAGAGATAGGCTTCACAGACTAGGCATTGTGCATGATAATTTATGCCCAATTTGCAACTCTCATTCAGAGACAATTGATCATCTCCTCTTGCACTGCAATGGAGCAAATTCAATATGGTATAGAATAATGAATTGGTGGGGTATGGATTGGTGCTCTCCAAGATCAGTTTCTAATTTATTTGAAGAATGGTTGTCGTTTGCCTCTGGTAAAGATACAAAGAAAGTGTGGTATTTGATGTTTGCTACCACTACTTGGACCCTATGGACAGAGAGAAACAAGGTGATTTTTGAGGATAGTCATTTGGATTGGGAGAATATATTCTATCTAATTGTCATCAGGTATGGCTTATGGCTTAAAGCTATCAACATCCCCCTTCCTTATTGTGGCTTAGAAATTATGACTTCCAGTGATGGGTTGAAGTTCAAATCAAATTTGTGCAAAGCTGTCAGAGCTAATGTTTTCTGGATTCCCCCTCCTCTTGGATTTCTTCAATGGAATACTGATGGATCCTTTCAAGGGAACAAAGCAGGTGTTGGTGGTGTCTTAAGGGATAGCCAGGGAAAATTCATTTGCATTTTTTCAGGCTCTGTGGAATCTCAGGATGCAAATGGAGCTGAAATTAAAGCTATTAGAAATTTTTTGGAATTGTTTGTTGAATATGAAGTAGCAGAAGTATGACAAATGGGCAGCACCCCCTTGGTGCAAGAATTAATATAGACTCATTTTACTGATATCCAAGAGAAGGTTTATGCCTTAGCTTGCTTGAACTAGCATTATCAAACCACCAGTACAGGAATTTAAAACCATTCAAAAATCATGGTAGTGATTCAGCAAGCTAACACATATATGCTGAGCTCATAAACTCATTGTTCATAAACTTACATTTGTAATTGGCAACAATCTCAGATTCCAAAAATAGATAGATGAAGTTCATAAAAAAAAAATCACGCAGAACACCATCCACCATAAACTAATATAAGAGGAAGACATATCTCCCAGAAACAAGCCAAAGCACAATACAAAACCAGCCAACCTAGCATATTCATTGTAATATTTTTGGGATTCATCTAATGACTCAAACACTTGTCCAATTTTAGGAATTTTTTCAAAAACTACTTGAGGCACATATGCCAATTCATTAGATGACGAAGAACCCAAATCTCCTTGCGATGTAGTATGAAATTCAGAATCCATGACAAATGTATTCATGCTTACAATTGCAGAAAGAAATTATACCAACAATGCCTTGCTTTTGTGAATCTGTCAGCACTTTGTTGTGTCTACCTTGCTTCTGTCAACACTGTGTTGTGATTGCCTTGCTTCTGTCAGCACTGCGTTGTGACTGCCTTGCTTCTGTCAGTCTGAATTAGCCTCCGTCCCCTACTCGTTGGCCTCCGTCGTTGGGAGCACAGATTTCTCAAAGAATCACAAGAATCTCATAGAAAATCGGCATGGTGACGTGAGAAATTTTGGGGATATTGCTTGGCTGGGGATGACAAAGATCGACGACTGGTTAATCGCAAAGAATCGCAAGAATCCACGGCTGATTTGCACAAGAGGATAAAATCGCGTACGAAATGGATGAAATGGGTCATAGAAAAGCGGGTCACGTGGGTTAAATTGGGTTTCATCAATATCACCGTTTGATAAATCGAAGGGTCAAAAGCGTGTGTCCCGCACTTTGTTGAAATAAGGGATCCCGCGTAAGAGAACCACGCCATACATATATATATATATATGTGTATACATTTGTATATACATACATATATATTATTGCAACGTATGTGTATATATATATACACATAATACGTATATATTTCACCCTCTATAAAATATTGTTCAATTGTATAAAAATTAAAGTACAATTATGGCATTAATCAATTGTAAGTAATATGTATTTTTTTTTATAAAGTCAAAAAAAGTCATGGCCCGAGGCCCGAGCCCGAAACCCGATCTTTATGGGCCCGGGGCCGGGCCTGGGCCTCATATTCCCAATTTGACTCTGCCCGAGGTCCGAAGATCTAAACCGGATCAGGGCCTAAAAAAGTCGGCTCGACCCGGCCCGACCCGATGCCGAACCCTAAATTTATCGAAAGAAAGAATAAATAAATAAATGTTGGTAAATAATACGAAATGATGCAAGGAAATGAAACACACCCTCTTTCTAAAATGAAATTTGGCGGCAAATATTTTCCGGGAAATGAAAGTCAAACGCGCCAAATGTTCAATATGTTCGGTTATCTTCCTCAATCGTGTCTTTTCACTCTTTCAGAATAACAAAACAACTTCCCTTCGATTCTCTCCCCTGAAACTTCTCGAAGCCCAAAGTCCCCTGAAATGGATCTCGCCGATATCGCCAGAAAGCTAGGTGTCTCAGAATCCAAGTAAGTCATCAGAAAAGCTGCTGAGCTCTGCCGTCTATGTGATGTCCAGTTCAATTCCTCCATTATCGGAGTTGTCAGTATCTTTTCTTTCAGTTTTTGGAAATCTATGAGAACCATTGAAGAAGTCTTATAAGCGCTAGTTAATTCGAGAATGGTGTGTTTTGACTGTCATTTGCAGGGAGAGGTGTGCAAGGTTATAATCTGTCTAGAAATTGCCGCAACAAGGTATCTATTGCTTCCTTTTTTATTATTTTTAAAAAAATATATTGAAGTTTGAAATGGGTGCTGCTGAATTTAGTATATATGGGTATAGTTTTCAGGTCATATTTGATAGACAAACAGCGGTAAGAATGAGTGGGATGTCGGAGAAGGCCTACAACAGATCCTTCAATTCGCTACAGAATGGGCTTGGTGTCAAGTGGGGTTTCTTATTTTGTCGTTTCTTGATCCTAGTATTGATGTATTTGTACTTTGTGGATTGGATCTAATTTGCAATGGAATTTATGGTTTGGTAGGGCAAAGTTGGATATAAGAGAGTTGGGGATTCAGTTTGGCTGCATTAGACTCATTCCTTTTGTGCGGAAGGGTTTGTCACTATAAGTTCTTTGGCCCACATAACTGAGGTCTTGTTGTCTTTTTATCCTGAACTGAATGTGTTCAACTATCATCTTTACTACATGTTTGTTGAAATGCCTGAGAGTCTAGAATTCCTCAAGTTCGGTTTAACTTCACAGATTTTTCTTACACGCCATTCGCACATGCCCATTTTAATTTTGCTCATATTGAGTTGAAATTATTTCACAGCTAAAGGTTGACAAGATTAAATTGATTGAGCTTTGTGGCACCTCGGAGTCAGAATTTTCTTGTGTATGGAATTCTTTCACTTTAAACTCGTTTAGCATTGCAAACTGGGTTTTTCTCCGCTCCTCTTCCCAAAGGATATGCTAGTACTAATTTGCGGTTAGCTTTAATGTAGATCTCTAACTCCATGAAACACTTGTGTCATGACGTTTTTGGTATTGCAAAGGAAAAGAAGGATCCCAAGGAAGTGAAAGGGAACCGAGGTACTTGCTTGTTCTAATTGACTCTTAGGCTAGAATCTCTTTGAATGATATTGTATGTGTTTGTCCCCTTTCCTGATTCATTGTCATCTTTATGTAGAGCTACTTGATGCATTCCCTGAGAAAAGGAAATTTGAGGATGGCGGTTATTCATCTGATGATGTACCTGAGGTGTTATTTATAGTTACTCCTTGCTGATTTTCATATTACTATATCCTATGCTGTTGCATTTGAGTTGCTATCACCCTTTGTGTAACACTGGTCCAGGATTGATTTCTTGGACTTTTCATGTTAGGCTTTGATAGTGGTGCCCATTTTCATGCTTTTATAATGTCTTACTTCAAAAAATACTGTTGCCGAAGTTCCAATTATCTCTTAAATCACAGTTTATTTTGCTTTATTCTTTTAAATCTTCCTTAATTCGATGTTTATTGATTTATCGGAATGTCATGTGTTCCTGCAATATATATTAACGAATTAGGTTGCCATAGGACTGACATTAAGGCAAAGTGGTGGCATACTATGACATAATTAGGTACAATTCATTGGTTGTTTCCTCGAGCTCCTTTGATTAATGAGGTTCTAGTCCCTTTTATCAATTGATAAGAATTATTACTTCAAGTTATCCAACTTAGATCTCCTTCTCTGGGATTATAACTACCTCAGGTTCCCTCAATCAGTTCCATCTGTGCTGAGCCAACTGCCAAGTGCCTCGATGGTTATGATTTGAAGTAATATAAATGATTGAGAGTGCCAATTTAGTTTCGGTTACAACTTGGCAGAGCATTAGTCAGTTTAACATGAGGTGGTTTTGATCATTCTTAAAAAGTGATTTTGTTTTCTCACATGGCATTGATATGGTGCTATTGCCTATTTGTTGCAGCATTCAAGTTACAAGAAGCGCAAAAGATCGGAGAAAGTTGCTTATGAGGGGTGGAAGTCATCTGTCATCTCATCTAATAAACAAGGCAAAAAAAAAGGTGGTGAGGGAATTTCTGATTTACTTCTTTCCAATGCAATCAATGAGTAATTATTTAAACACAATTGATCTTATGCTTGCCTTCTCCCAGGTCCTTGCAAGCGAGCCATACAAACTCGGCTCAACTTTGGGAAGGAAGCGCCTGAGAGCCAGAAGTTGGAAGCTTTGTGAGACATTTATTATCTTCTTCTGGTTACTACTATAGGAATTCAAATGTGAAGAGTTTGATTTTTTTTATAAACTGGTTTATTTATTTTGTAAGAACTTTCATCAGTTTCCTTGCTCACAAACCAAGAGTTGTATTGTCAATTGTTAGAATATATGATTATGAGTAATTATCTCCTATGATTACCTTCTATAATTATCTTATGTAATTGAAGATCAATTAGAATAAATCAATAGGAGTAATTCTCTCCTATTGCCAAGGAGAGAATTATGTACGTAAATATTGTGATACCATATTATGTTGTAATAATAGAATTATACTCTTGTATATATATACGAAAATGATATGTAGTCCATTAGTTTGGTAGCCCAATAGGTTTATTCTTGCGGTAAATGTAATCCGATCATCACGTTCGCCGAATGCTCCTCCGTGATATGGCTGCCTTTATCCTGAAAACAAAGATTGTCAGTGGACTTGACAGTTGTTATTTGACCATAGGCACTCCGACGCTCAAGTTAGCTTCCAAAACAATCTTCAGCCAAAGTAATCACAATTATAGCTTCTTCATAAACAAATCTTAACGATCTACCTCCTTTTATAGTGAAAGAGATTTACTCCTTGTGTAACTCTATCAGAGTAGTTGTAGGGGTCTCCTCCAATCAGTAAGTTGTGCAACTTAATTGAAAAACAATTCTTGATATTATAAACCTGTAAATAATAACATGATTGACCAACGAGAAAGACTAATAGAATTATGCCATGTGTCTTCTCGTAATATTCCTCACATTTGCCCCCCAAATGTCGGTTCGAAGATACCTGAATTGGGCTTTGTTGAGAAATTCTCAATCGATTTGGGGTGGACGCTTTTCATATTTGAGAGTTTAACTTCCTCCTTCGGTATTTAACCATGACTTTCCTTTTTGACTACCTTTACCCTGCTTGTGTGTCCCACTCTTTTACAACTTGTCTTTACTAATCCCTTTGTGTCAAAAGAGAGAATAGAAAGAGAGAGAGAGAGAGAGAGAGATTTGACACCCAAAATCGGCCAGGAATCTCAGCTTGGCCGGACACCCAAACCGGTAGAGAAGTCAGGCCGACTGAGCACCCAGACCAGCCATCGCCTCCAGCTTAGCCGGACACTCCAGCTCGGCCACACAGCTCTGTCGGGCACTCCAGCTCGGCCATGCAGCTTCGTCGCGCTCGACGTAGCTTCAATTCAGCTAGCGCATCTCCAGTTCGGCTAGTGCAGCTCTCTTGTGCTCGGCCATGTAGCTCCCAACTGTGCTTGATCCCCATATGTTCAATCGTTTATGCGCAATCCGACCGTGGCCTTCTTACTTAATTCGGACTTCATTGGAACTTTCGCTCACTCTGATTCTTACGTGAGACCTCTTTGAATTACAAGGTTATTATGATTTTACCATCTTTGTGGATTTTGTCTGGTATTTGCTTTGAGCTTCTGGTTGCTGGATTTCCTCTCTGATCAAACTTTTAATAGTAAGTTTTTCGCTCAGTCTTTTTGGTTAACTTTTAGGTTTCGCTTCCCACGGGTAATACGCTAGTTTTGTTAGAAACTTAGCTGAGATCCGTAGATGGGCAATTAGTTACTATTTTCCTGTTAATTGTGAACTCAGAATTGCCCCAGAGGGCGAGCCTCCTCCTGGATGGGTCAAGTTTCCCATAGTCGTCGTAGTCGAAGGCGACATTCGATTTCCACTTTCAGAGTTCCTCCGGGAAACTTTATCTCTTTATGGCCTCGCTCCCCACCATCTTAATTCCAATTTTTAGAGAATTGTCAACGGTGTGGATATTCTCAATAGAGTTTATGGATTTGGTGCGAGACAGGCTGATCTTGAAAGGGCATATATTATAAAACGCTATAGTGGGTGGCAAGACAAATTCCATCTTTTTTCGAGGGACAAGGACCAACATCTCATACACTGCCTTCCTTCCACCGCTAATCATAGCGAGGATGAGTTCTTTTTGATCAGAGGATCGAGTTGGGAATTTGGTTTAATATTGAGAGCGGTCCGAATGCGGTTCCTCGAGTCAAGGCTTACCAGGTTACTTAACTCTCACTTCAGGTCCCACCCCTACCTTTCGAGATATTAGGGCTCGGGGAGATTGCTTGGCCTTTGATGAGCTTTGTAGGCATTTTGGACCTACTTAGATTAATCCATTCGGTCGTTCTGCCCCATATGTACTCGGGTATAGACCGATCGTGTTGCCAGATTTCTCTTGTCCTCTAGATAATCTGGATATTGATTCTGATGAAGTCGATCTTCCTGATTATGATTTTACTTTGCATTACGATCGTATGTTCTTCAGCTGTCGATAAAGTGTCGTGCTCTTTAATATTCGCATTTGGGCTAATTCTCACTTTTTTTTTTCTCTTTTGGCAGGCTTTCCTCCGGTGCCGTTAGAAGACATGACTAGGCCTTTAACTTCATTTTTCTCTAGGCTGACTCTTGAGGCTCGTCAAGATGACAGATTGTCCTCAGTAGTATTTCCATCAATTGCCTTCCACCTTCTCCTCCAGTCTGTTCTGGAAAGAGGCTTAGGGATGAAGACGACGCTTCTTTATCAACTTTGCCTAGCCAGTTCGGAATAAATGATTTGATACTTACTCCAAGGATTGTTGGCCACCCAGTTTCCAAGAATTGTTCGATGAGGGACCCCGGGATTAGTCACGCCCTTCTGTCAACTATCGCCCTTTCGACGGACTAGGGTCGATTGGAACTTTTCTCCGAGGCTAACCTTAAGGAGAACTCGTCCCGATATTATATACAGGTAACTTGAAGTCCTCCTTGCTCCTTTTTCTTTTTTATGACATGCTTGCAATACTGAGGACTTTTGTTTCACAGGGTGCCCAGTTTCTTCATGAGTATCGAAGGAGGTACGAGGTTGAGTGTGAACGGCACGCACAGACACTCAAGAATTATGACAGTATGAAAACCGACTTGGCAGCTATTATCGCCGATCTGACCATTTCCAAGGCTGAAGCTTCTGCTAAGTCTTCTGAGTTAAAGGCATTCCAATCCATTGTCGTCAGCTTGGAGGAAGACAAGCAGAAACTCCAAGCCAGCTTGCATGAGACTTTATCTGCCGTTTTGTCTTGTGATTAGGCGACTGCTGACAAGGCCTTTAATGATGCTTTTGTTAAGTACTCGTAGTTTTTGAAAGATCAAAGGAACACTGCCTACCTCATGGGACGATGTGAGGCCTTATTGGAGATTAGTATCCCAAGAGACTCTCCCTTTTGGCGTCAAGATAGTATCAGGTTCCCTGCTGTAGATGGAGCTAAGGAAAACAACTGGATTACTTCCCTTGTGATGTCAATCCCATTCCTACAGTTGAGGTTTCCCAGGTTGCTGCTGGAGTCCCTTCTGGAACCATCCATATCGATGTTGACGATGATTCCTTGGCCTCGGAGGGGCTCGACCAAGATGGCCTAACAGAAGGTAGCATGGATCAGAGCTCTACTCCTGATTCATAGGACGTTCATTCTCGAGTTTTGACTGATCAAGCTCATGATGACAGTGTTGACCCCGTAACTTAACTCTTTCAGTTTATCTTTTGGTGTATTTAGGGTATTAGTATGAATTTTATGCACCAAATTTATGTACTAACTTTTCTTGCTTAATGAAGACTTGTGCACTTCCAATTTCCTTTAATTCCTTTCGCTTGTTGGGAAAATTTCTTTTTGTCTTGTCCATTAGTTTTTGGCCGTTTGGCCAATCCGAGGACTTAGCCTTGCTATGGACTCGACCAAGCTAATTGGCTTATCTCATGACTTGGCCTAGCTGAGTATTTGGCCTTTCTCGAGACTTGGCCTTGTTGAGTACTTGACCTTTCTAATCTAAAGACTTGGCCTTTTTTCTTTTCCTTTTTTTAACCCAAGTTACTTAAGAAGTCCCATGGACTTTTTTTTGGACTATTAGCCTTGGCCGTTTTGTCCAAACCTCGATAAGGAACCCCTTGAGTTTTTATCAAATCCAAGTTACTTGGGAAGTCCCATGGCATTTTTTTGGACTGTTGGCCTTGGCTGTTCTATCCAAACCTCGATGAGGAACCCCTTGAGTTTTTTATCAAACCAAGTTACTTGGGAAGTCCCATGGACTTTTTTTGGACTGTTGGCCTTAGCCGTTCTGTCCAAACGTCGGTGAGGAACCCCTTGGATTTTTTATCAAAAAATTTCTGATTGTACAATTATGGATCTAAACTTTTGCTTTTATTCATGATAGTCTTATTAAAAGATGATAGATACGTCGAATCAGCTTCTCTTATTTATTACAACAAGAATTAAAAAACTTTTAAGCACAAAATTTCCTAAGGTTTGTTGCATTCCAAGGCCTCTGGATTGTCTTGCCTGCAAAATCTTCGATCTTATATGCTCCAGATCCACTGATGGAAACCACCTTGTACGAGCCTTCCTAATTTGCCCCCAATTTCCCATCCTGGAGATTCTTGGTGTTGCCCAATACTGTCATGAGGACAACATCTCCCGGATGAAAATTTCTTGCCTTCACCTTTCTGTCATGTAGTTTTGCCAACTAATGTTGTTTTGAAGCCAATTTCAACGCCGCTTGCTCTTTTTTATCTTCTAGGAGATCAAGGTTGACAGCCAGGGCATTGTCATTTTCACCTCTACCAAGTCCAATGTCCTGATGGTCGGTAGGCCGATCTCTAGGGGAATGACAGCTTCTGTCCCATGAGCTAGGGAGAAAGGAGTCTACCCAGTCGACCTCCGAGGGGTAGTTCGTTGTGTCTAGAGTACACTTGGGAGTTCTTCCACTCACCTTCCTTTGGTAGAATCCATACGCTTTTTCAATCCATCAAGAACTATCTTGATGGATGCCTTAGCTTGTCCATTTCCCTACTGGTATGCTGGGGTTGAATACTTGTTTCGAATATCGTATCCATCACAAAAGTCTCTGAAGGCTTTGCTATCAAACTAAGTACCATTATCTGACACCAGAACATAGGGACTGCCAATCCTTGTGATAATTGACTCCCACACAAACTTCTTTGTCTCGAAATCTATGATTTTGGCAAGTGCCTTGGCCTCTGTCAACTTGGTAAAATAATCTGTAGCTGTTATAAGCCACCTTCTATCCCCAGTCACCTTGGGTAATGGGCCTACTAAGTCGAGACCCCATTGGGAGAACGACCATGGACTCGTCAGGGGGCTTAGCTCTATTGTCGATTGCTGAGGTATGTTTGAGAACTTTTGACATTTCTCACAGCTTCTGGCATATGCTTTGAGTCTTCATGCATCTGCGGCCACCAATACCCCTGTGAGATTGCCCACTGAACCATCAACCTACCCCCAGTATGGGACCTGTAACTTCTCTCATGGATTTCATATAACAACTGATCTTTCTTCTCTAGATGGATGCAGAGCAAATACGGGCTAGTAAATGACCTCCTGTATAATTTCTCTTTAGGAGACAACAAAAAATGTGATGACTTCATGGTGACCTTTCTAGCTTCTTTCTTGTCTCCCGGAAGGGAACCATCTTTTAAAAAATGAATAAGGGGATCCATCCAGCTTGGGCCGAGCTCAGCTTGAGACACCTCGACCTGCTCGGCTGGTACACACGATTTCTCTTGTATATCGATTATGATAGTTATTCTTACTTTCTCTTGATCGACTGAGGCTAAGGTTGCCAAGGCATGTGCATGACTATTTTGCCCTATTGGGACCTGTTGAATTTCAAAGTCTTCTAGCTTCTCAATCAGTTTCTTTGCTTCGGTCAGGTAGGCAATCATCGCCTTAGTCTTTGCTGCATATTCCCCAATGAGCTGACTGACTATCAGCTGCGAGTTTGAATAAATATTTGCTCTCTTTGCCCCAACTTGAGTGCACTACGTAACCCACATAATAGCGCTTCATACTCAGACTCATCATTAGTTATGTCGAACCCCATCCTGATAGCCTGCTCAATGGTAAGGCCTTCCTGGGAGGTCAGAACTACCCCAGCTCCACTCCCCTTTCTACTTGAAGAGCCATCCACCATAAGTTCCCAAGTACTTCCAGGATTAATCTCCAAGGTCCAAACCTCCTTAACTGGCAGTTCTGGCGGACTGAAAAATTCTGCTACGAAATCGGTGACGACTTGGCCTTTGATAGCCATTCTAGAGACAAAGTGAATATCTTGTTGGCCGAGCTCTACTACCCATTTAGCAATTCTTCCAGAGAGGTCGACCCAGATCAAAACGCTTCTGAGACGGTAGGAAGTAACAACTTCGATGGAGTGATCATGGAAATAATGATTGAGTTTCCTAGAAGCTATCACCAAACAGTACAACAACTTCTCCAATGGTGTATACCCTCATCTCAGCATCTGGGAGTGTTTTGCTAGCATGATAAATTGGTTGCTCAATCTTCCCTTCTACTCTCAGAAGAATGGTGCTCAGAGCAATTTTTGACATTGCCAAATACATCCTTAGCTTCTCTCGTAGAACAGGAGTGGCCAGAAGTGGGATCGACTGTAAGTAATCCTTCAGTTTGGCCAATGCCTTCTCACACTCCGCATCCCATTCAAATTTCTTTGCAACCCGCAGACTTTTGAAAAAAATGATGGCATCTATCAGAAGATTTGCTAATGAATCTATTAAGGGCAGTTGCCATTCCAGTTAGCTTATGCACTTCTTTAGGTGAGCTTGGGCTCCTCAAGTTTCTGATGGCCGTGATTTGGTCTGGATCGGCTTTGATTCCCTTTCGGGTCACAAGGTGTCCAAGGAACTTTTCGAAACTAACACCACAAGCACACTTTAAAGCATTAAGCTTCAATTTGTATACTTCCAGGACATTGAATACAGATTGAAGATCTGAGGGATGGTCATCTTGTCTAGCTGTTTTGACAACCATGTCATCGATATAAACTTCGATTGTGCGCCCAATCATTCTTCTAGACGTCTTCGTGACTAAACGTTGATAGGTTGCCCCTGCGTTCTCTAGTCCGAAAGGCATTACTTTATAGCAGTAAGTGCCTCTCGGAGTAATAAACGCAGTAGTCTCTTCATCCTATTCATTCATTGGAATTTGGTGGTAAGCTCTATAGGCATCAAAAAACTCATCATTCGACTTCCTGACGTCGAGTCCACCAACTGATCAATTTTGGGCAATGGAAACAGATCTTTTGGACAAGACTTGTTAAGATCCATGAAGTCTACACAAACTCGCCATGTTCCATTCTTTTTCTTAACCACCACTATATTCGACAACCACTCAGGGTAATCCACTTTCAGTTTGGCTCCTGCTTTGGTCAATTTCTCCACTTCCTTTACCACGACTTTGGCATGGGCCAAGGTCGATCTCCTAGCTTTCTAGATGATCGACTTCGAGTGAGGCCATATGTTCAATATGTGGCTCACAACCTTCCGATCGACTCTTGGCATTTCCTGAGGAGTCCAAGCAAAGACTCCGATATTTCTCATTAATAGTTTGAGGAGGGACTCTCTACCTACTGCTGGTAAATTCTTGCCAATGAGAAAATACTTATCGATATTGGACCCGTCAATCTGCACTTTCCCATGTTGCTCAGTCGACTTCTTTTCTGGATTCGTTCCTAGCTCAGGCTCGACTAATGTCTCTTCTACAAGAGTGCCTATTTGATGAGTCTCCTTTACTGCTCGGGCACTAGCTACCTCACTATTATGCTCTGGTCGATCTCCCTTCACATCATACATATCATCGTTATAAGGAAACCAGAGAGTCTGGTGATAAGTTGATGGCACGATTTCCATGGCAAGAAACCAAGGTCTTCCTAGAATGGCATTATTAGCCGTTCTCCCTATACCACCAAGAACTCCGTGTCCAGAGTCTTTGGTCCTAAACGAACCTTTGCTCGAATTCTTCCCAAATGATAAACCTGGCTACTATTAAATCTGACCAAGTATGCCGTTTCTGGAATGAGATCGACATGACTCAGTCCCAACTTCTCAACATCGGGTAGTACATGATAGTGGTGGTACTTCCTTGATCAATAAGAACTCTCTTAACATCATAACCACATACCCTTATAGTGATCTTAAGAACATCATTATGCGCTGGGTCCAACCCGGGTAAGTCCCTGCCTGAGAAGGTAATGTCTACTCCGATTCTTCTTCTCTTCTTTGCTTCTTGGGCTTCGGCCATCTTTGTTTGAGCAATCATGTTATTCACAGAGACCACGTGCCCCTACCTTTTCAACGTAATCACATTAATTGTGCCTTTTGGTTCATCATCATCATTTTGCCCTATGCCTGCAGTAGATCTCCCGACATTATCCCAAGTCTTATTACTGTATTTTCCCTTCTTCTTCAAATACTTTGCTAGCTTCCCTTGCCTTGCTAGATCCTCTAGATGTTCCTGTAAATTGTTACACTCTCCTATCATGTGTCCGACATCCTTATGGAATACACAGTACCTCTTTTTATCCCTTTGATCTGGATCTCCTGACATTTTTGGAGCACGGACTATAAACTGTTGATCCCTGATCTCGTAGAATAGCTTATGAATTGACATGTTCAATTCAACAGCACTGGTAGAAATCTTCCCTGACCTGTTGTGTTCTCCCTGGCTTGAGGAATTTTTGCCATCTTGTTTAGATCAATTATTTTAGGAACCCTTTTCCTCCCTTCTTGGAAAGGACGGCCATTTAGCCTTTGGAACTTCAACTTTTACATATCTCCTGACTCTGTCCTGTAGGGTAGCTATGGTGTTAGGCTCATATAAAGTCAACGACTCCTTGAGTTTACAGCTGTCCAGTAGCCCAATCCTAAATGATGTGCCATTCATCCGCTCATCAAATCCTTCCACCTCCGCACACACACCTCTAAGTACCTGGACAAGTAATCGGAGATCTCCTCTCTACTATTTGGCTTTATGGTAAGTAAGGTACTAAGGGTCTTTGGTTCTCGACTTCCAGCAATAAAATGGTTGATGAATAGTTTGGCCATCTCATGCCACGACGAAATCGAGTTTGGAGGCAATTGGTGAAACCACCATAATGCCATCGTTCCCGAAGAAGTTGGGAAGACCTTGCACAAAATTGGCTCATCTCCTTCTCACAAGATCATTTTCAGCATAAATTGGTCCAGATGGGCAACTGGATCAGTTCGGTCATTGAACTGTTCAAACGTCGACATGACGAACCTTCTAGGGACCTTTCTTTTTCTGATCTCCCTTGTAAAAGGGGAAGTTATCATTTCATCAAGAGCCTTCATTGCTCTCTAATGGGCACCATAGATGAGGTTGGCCTTCATCGCATCTGGCTTGTCATTGTACTTAACTGGCCTCTCATCTTGGTGCTTGGTCTCCCGGGGTTTGGTGTTAACATGATAAGAATGTTGATCATCCCCATACTCTTCCCTTCTTCGTGAAACTCTTTCCAGGCTCCGCCTTTTGTATTCCCTCATGGTGTACTAATGCCAGCCTGGTGAGTGCCCTCGCCAAGAATGGGAGCCAGCTCTTCTCTCGAGCCCCTGCTCGTCTGCTTCGCGAGGTGGACTCTCGTAGGGGCCCTTGCCTTTTTGCCTGACCTCAGTGAGCCCTTTTCTCGAGGACTATAAATACTCAGTGGTATGCCAGATTTCTACCTTAACCTGTTCCTCGGTTGGAAGCGTTCCCTTTGCTACCTCATCTACTTGAGTCGGGTCAACGCCAAGATTCTAGTGAGCATTATCTCTAGCCTCCTCATGGCTGTTTCGTGACTGGGACCCTCTTCCCCTATCTCCTAACTCAGATCATACGGTCGCCATATTGCTTTTGACTTTGATGTTCGTGGAAAATAGATCACCTCCCACTGTGGTAGGCAAAATATGGTGAATAAAATCTGAACTCCACGTTTGCCGAATGCTCCTCTGTGATATGGCTGCCCTTATCCTGAAAACAAAGATTGTTAGTAGGCCTGACGGTCGTTATTTGACCTTAGGCACTTCAACGCTCAAGTTAGCTTCCAAAACAATCTCCAGCCAAAGTAATCACAATTAGAGCTTTTCCAGAAACAAACCTTAACCATTTACCTTCTTTTATAGTGGAAGAGATTTACTCCTTGTGTAACTTTATCAGAGTAGTTTTAGGGGTCTCCTCCAATCAGTAAGTTGTTCAACTTAATTGAAAAACAATTCCTGATATTATAAACCTATTAATAATAACTTGATTGATTGACGAGAAAGACTAATAGAATTATGCCACTGTCTTCTCGGAATATTCCTCACAATTCCATTGATTTAATGAAAGGAATAGTTTTATTTCCACTCTTTTATCCCATAATTCATTGTCCAAAATTTATTGTTTTACTATAGATTCTATTGTTTTTTAAAGCACAATTTAGAATTCTTTGTTTTAGTTTTGAATTCATTTGTTTTTGAAATTCCATTTAAAAAAATAATGGAATTAAGATTTACTCGATAAAACTCATCAATGATGGATCTTGTTAGAAAGAGCTTTATGCAATGATTCTAAATATGTAATTTTTTAAAAATCTAACATGTATTTTGAGAGTTAAAGCATTTTAAATTTCGTTTAAGAGACTTGGGCTTCCATGGGCTACCACTATATGGGTTATCTAGCACGAGTGATATATATATCCATAAAAAGATCAATGAGAATATCAGAATATTCTGCTTCAACTTTTATAATTTAACATGGTATCGGAACAAACTCCTTTTTCTTTCTAAATATCTTAAGAATCGGAAATTGTTCTTCTTTATGCTCCTTGTTTCTGATCTTATTTTCTATCTATAACTCTCGTAACTATCATGAGTACTTTATCGACTAATGAAGATAGCTCTCTGCAAGGTAAAGCAAAAGCTATTACCCCAGCTTTATCGGCACTACAATTGCAGGAATCTTCTTCTTACTCACTCCAGAGCGACTCGATGGAACAAATTACATTGAGTGGGCTTTGAATGCTCAAAATAAAATTCAGGGCCGCAAGTGTTGGGGTTTTATCTCTGGTACAAAGGTTACACCCAAGGATATCACATTTGAGGAATATGAAGCATGGGAGGATGAAAACTTCATGATCAAATCCTGGTTGCTCGATGCGCTAACAAAAGATATCAGGTCTATTTTCATCCGTCTGTCAAAAACAAAGGAGATTTGGGATGCTGCTAAGCTAACATATTATGTCAATCAAGGTGCTTCTAAATCATGCCAATTATACTGTGAGGTAATCTCAGTTCGTCAAAATGGAAGTTCCATTATTTCTTATTTTGGCAAACTACAAAAACTATGGCAAGAAATTGATTCTATAGATGTTTGTGCAATAAAGTGGAAGGCCGATATTGAGATATATACCACTAAGGTTAACTCTCAACGTGTCTATATTTTCTTGGCTGGTCAGGACTCACAATTGGATGGGGTTTGTGGGCGTGTGCTTACAACTGTACCTCTCCCAAACATTCCAACTGCCTATGCTATGGTTTGTGCTGAGGCAAACAGACTGGATACTATGATGGATGGAACATCCATAGGTGAAACTGTTATGGCAGCTCGAAGGTCATCTACTCGGCTAGATAACAAGAAAGGTACTCGAAAATGTACCCACTATAATGGTGATAATCATGTAGTTGATACATGCTTCAAACTTCATGGATATCTTGATTGGCATCCCAAAGGAAAAAAATGTTTGCCGTCACTTTTTCACCAACACCACCAGATGCTACTTGTAACGGCCCATCTCCAAGCCGGGCCCATGGGTCGCTACCCCCAACCCCTCTCCTTTTCCCCGGGCGGGTTGTTGATGGTGAGACTCGACCCCCCGATCTCACACACCCTTTAACATAGGGCCAAAGGCACCATATGCTACCAACTAAGCCATGACCATATGCTACCAACTAAGCCATGGCTTAGTTGGTAGCATATGGTGCCTTTGGCCCTATGTTAAAGGGTGTGTGAGATCGGGGGGTCGAGTCTCACCATCAACAACCCGTCTGGGGAAAAGGAGAGGGGTTGGGGGTAGCGGCCCATGGGCCCGGCTTGGAGATGGGCCGTTACACTACTGCCTTTGTTGCTCAAACTGGTATGATTAATACTACTCTTAGCTCTCTTACTTGTACTGAAAATAGTGAATGGATAATTGACACGGCTGCTAATGATCATATGACTTGTGATTCTTCTAAATTTAGCCATTTATCCTCCCTACATTCCAAAATAACCATTACCAATGCCAATGGTGTATCATCCTCTATTACTAGTGTCGATAATGTTCCTATGTCCTCATCCTTATCTCTCTCAAATGTGTTATATGTACCATCCCTTAAATGCAATATTCTTTCTACTAGTCAACTAATCAAGGCTCTTGATTGCACTGCTCTGTTTTATCCTACTCACTGTATTTTTTAGAACATTCATACCAAGGAGAGGATTGGCAGTGGTAGACAATGAGGAGGATTGTACTATCTAGAGGGTGGTGAATCTTCACAGCTCTATCGTAGACTTGCACATGTTGAGTAAGCATAAATCAATAGAAAATATAGAGGAGATTTGGCTTTGGCATAAGAGATTAGGTCACCCGTCGTTTGGATAACTTAGACATTTATTTCCGTCTCTATTTACTAATTGTAATCATTCAGATGTATGGGGTCTGATCCAGTTGCTACACCTCATGGTATGAACTGGTTTGTTACCTTTGTGGATGATTGTACTCTAATGATGTGAGTATACTTGCTTAAACATAAGAGTGATGTTTGTGTGTAGTTCGTCTTTTTTATCATATGGTACTCAGTCAATTTGGTAGCTCTCTCAAGGTAGTTCGTTCTGATAATGGGGGCGAATATTTCATTAGAGAATTAACCAATTTTTTACATTCAAAGGGCATTATTCATCAAACATCTTGTCCCGAGACTCCTCAACAAAATGGAATAGCTAAGCGGAAAAATCGACAACTATTGGAAGTCACTCGGTCAATGATGATTGGAAGCACTATACCAACTTATTTATGGGGAGGTGCTCTTAGCTCTGCTGCTTATGTGATTAATAGGACACCATCCAGTGTTCTAGGCTTTAGACGACCTCTCGATGTACTTGCTGATCAGTATACTCTCCCTCTATTGGTGTGGTTGATGCCTCGTATTTTTGGGTTTGTAGTCTATGTACACTTATCTCCACAACATCGGACCAAACTTGAACCAAGAGGTTTGAAATGTGTGTTTGTTGGTTACGGGTCTACTCAGAAAGGCTATCGATGTTATCATCCAGATACCCATCAGTTATATACCTCCATTGACGTGATCTTTCATAAGTCTGAACTCTATTATCCGAAAATGGATTTGAAGTCTACTGCTACAGACGATGTTCTTCAGTCAAATAATAGCAATGATGATGTCTTGCTCTTTGATTTACAAAATGTGTTTGTGTATCCCAGTGACAATACTCATGAATCTTCCGATGATGATACTTCTATTGTTCAGGATTCAACTACTGCAGCTTCACTTCCACTCGTCTCTAATGATCATTGTAATGACACTGTCGACTCATGATAGTACAATCTCTCCTTCTGCATATGGAAAATCTCAAAATATGAGAATACTACTCGAGTTTGTAAACTCATGAAGGCTCTATATGGATTAAAAAAATCTCCACGAGCTTGGTTTGGAAGATTTACTCAAGTAATGAGAAAGTTTGGGTACAAACAAAGTAATTCGGATCATACTTTGTTCTTAAAGTGTCGAATGGGTAAACTTACTGCCTTGATTATATATGTCAATGATATGATAGTGACTGGTGATGATGTTGATGAAATTTTGAGTTTACAACAACACCTAGCTTCTGAATTTGAAATGAAAAAAACTTGGTGATCTCAAATATTTTCTCAAAATTGAGGTAGCTCGATCTAAGCATGGTATATTTTTGTCCCAATGAAAATACATACTTGATTTATTGACTGAAACAAGAATGCTTGGATGCCAGCCAATTGACACTCCCATTGAGCAGAATCATAAGCTTTTTTACAATTTAGGTACTAGTTGTGCAGAGAAAGAGAGATATCAGAGACTAGTTGGAGAATTAATTTATTTATCACACACATGGCCTGATATTGCCTATGCTGTGAGTGTGGTAAGTCAATTTATGCATGACCCACGAGTACTTGACATGGATGCTGTAGATCACATTTTGCGCTATCTAAAATCTTCACTCGATAAGGGACTACTATTCTCTAAACATGGGCATTTAAATGTTGAAGGGTATACTAACGCTGATGGGGTTGGTTCCGCTGATAATAGACGCTCTACATCTGGTTATTTCACTTTTGTGAGAGGAAATCTTGTGACTTGGAGAAGCAAAAAGCAATCCGTCGTATCCAGATCAAGTGTTGAAGCTGAGTATAGAGGGATGGCAAATGGAGTATGTGAATTATTGTGGTTATGAAATCTGTTGAAAGAGTTGAGATTCCCTCAAAGAATTGTAATGAATCTCTATTGTGATAATACATTAGCTATAGAGATTGCTCATAACCCCGTCCAACATGATAGAACGAAACATGTGAAAGTCGATAGACATTTCATCAAAGAAAAGCTTGAAGCTGGTATCATTCATTTCCATTTGTCAAGTCAGAATTTCAACTTGCGGATGTGTTGGAAACATGCAACTCGCGAAAGCGTATAAGGACCTCATAAATATAAACGATAGCTAGATAGGTTTCAAAAATTTTCTTATCAATTTTAGTCACCATAGCATAAACCATATATCAATTAATTGTACGTAGATTATTTACCTTGAGATATTTCTAAATTGATCTCTAATAATCAGGAACGAAGGATGGAGTCAGGGCGTTTTATATTAAGCTCAAACCTACGGATCTTCCACCGTATGCACCAATTCCCAAACTTGAATCAAGAGGGTGGTCTCTTTATTCGAAGAACCTGAAGAACACAAACCAAAAACTAGTGGAAATGATTGGAGAGTAGAGAGATCAACTGGTATCTCAAAACTTGTGTGAACAAAACATACACTATATGTGGATTTATAGGGTCAGGCACACCTAGGGTTTTCTTCCTAGGTGGGCCGGCCGCTAGGCCTCTCCTTCTCCTATTTTCGGTCCTTTTTGGTTTTCCTGTATCTTCTAGTATTGTGCTTCTGGGCTACAGTGGGGACCAACTAGGAAAAATAAAACAATGCTTACAATGGGCTTCCTATGAATTTAATTATCAACTCAAACCCAAACTCATTGACATAATTATGATTCATAAATTATAATATATACCACTAAAATATTATAATTGCACTCCCCGTTTTATCTCAAATTAAATCTGAGCCTTTCGTTATATCTGTTCATAAAATTCCTCACGTTAAGTTATAGATACCCGTCAATTAAATATGCCACTGACATATAATATTTAATTGACATCTTTAATTATTTCCTTGAGCTTACCGCTTAACTTATTTTAATGTGTCGAATTAACGAAAATCCACCTGTAGGGTTTTGACACAATTTCAAATCCTATAAGCATTCTCAAGAGGGTAGCATCAATCCATAATTGGTTGTGAATTTTATTAACAGATTATTTTTCATCGTACATTTAATACTGTGACCCAACTCACTTGGTGTTTGTCAGTCTGTATAAAAAGACCTCACCCTTTAGTAAATCAAAATCCCGTACATTAAATGCACATGTACTAATAATCTTTAATAAATTAAGAATATGAATAATTCTATAATGTCTGTCTGAGTGTATAATTTTTCATATGGTCAGACTAAGAAAATTGACTTACACGTAGTCCTGATCAATACACTCCGAGTGTATTGGTATAGTAAGTTCAAACTTTGCCGCTCTCCGTAACCAAGATAGGTATACTGAAAACTATACAACAACCAAGCCGACAGTTTGTCAAATTTCATCTTAGCTGCGATCGATTACTTATATTCGATAGGAACTTATGAATTGATCTTCCGTGTGCAAGCTATTCATATACCATATAGAATAAAAGACACTTATGCCAATATATCTTTTCTCATATTAAATGTTAAATATATTTTATTCAAATAAATAAAACGAGTTTGAATATTACATAAAATAATGGCCTTTAGCATACTATTCCTATCAGGATGTTCTTACCAAAGCAGTATCCAACAAAGTATTTACAAATTCTCTTAGCAAGCCGAACATGTGTGATATCCATGCATCACCTTGAGGAGGGCTGTTAGAATATATGATTAGGAGTAATTACCTCCTATGATTGCCTTCTATAATTATCAACTATAATTGAAGATCAATTAGAATAAATCAATGGGAGGAATTCTCTCCTATTGTTAAGGAGAGAATTATGTACATAAATATTGTGATAGCATATTCTCTTGTAACAATAGAACTCTTATATATATATATATATCCATAAAAAGATCAATGAGAATATCAGAAAATTCTCCTTCAACTTCTATAATTTAAAAACAATATCATCACTTTAAGGGCTTTTCCCCTCTTCTCATTTATATCTGAAGATGAATAAAAATATTTTCAACCATTATGTGCTTTTGCTTCTCTGTTGTAAAAGAAAGCTGGTCTGATTGTGATGAAAAGTTCTATTGTATGTGACATGAGGCTGTTTGTTAAGAATTTTTTTTATGATACCATTAAATTGCCAAAATTCTGCAATTAAACATGTACACGACATTTATCAAAATGTAAATTTCACTTAATGAGTGCCCCTACCTATATTTAATTTTTACATATGTTTTCACTCAAAAATGATAAAGATCTCAGCAATAATCATTCCAAGAGCATCCCAACAGTGTGTGACACTCATTCATTGGATATTTGGATGTGATTTTTAATGGACCCCTTATTATGATATCACTACACTCAATAAATGAGTGCCACACACTGTTTGGGTGCTCTTGGAATGATAACTGCCGGGATTCCTAGCAAGTGGTCATCTATAATCAAGAAGGTTTGACTGTGAACTTGGGATTTTGTTTTGATTTGGTGGATATTGGGACCTATGTAAGCCTATCAAATTTCTTAAGTGGAGAGAATTGCACAAAAGGTTAGTGAAAATTCTCTCGAAGAACAAGTTGCTGTAATTACATTGGGGCTTGAAGCATTAGTTGTTGGCATTCTCTTGTGTTTGGAAAATTGGCAATGACGGTGTTCGCCTCGTAAGGTATATGGTAATCGTACCCCATTAGAGTTCAATCTTCCCTAGAGGCATGAGCTTATACATGTATTTTTCATGGCTTACATGAGATATATGTGTAATTTGTGGAATAGTGCGTAGGGTGGTAGGTTTATCCACCGCACACCCGAAAGGTAATGACTACCGATCCTGGGTTTGAGAAAATAATGAACTTATCTTGATTTCACGGCACCATTCATGTCCTTCTAATTTTTGTTATATTAATTGTATGAAAATCTTATAAATTCTGATCCAAAACAATGACTGTCAAAGTACAAATAATGCAAATTGAAGAGACCCTCTCCCTCTCTCTCTACATAGATGGTCAATACTCAATAATGTTTTGGGGCAACAAAGAAGGACCACATATTTATTTTGGTGGCATGCCAAACTACTCTTTAACTCCAGCCTGATTCTACAGATGGAACTCCCAATAGAGACTTTATGGCAATTTGAAACATTCTCCTCTCGATCTAGGATACATCATATCTCATGCTGGGAAATATGGGATAGCCCGTCGGTAGGCAATCTCGCCCGGACCAGGGTTCGAATCCCATCAACGTGGGTTGGAGTGCGAGATTTATTTTGTGAGATTGATGTATATTGTTGTAAGTCCAATTACTCCTGATCCTGGACAAGTAAGGTTGTAGGGTTCGGTATTAAAAGTTCAACAACTAGCTACTAGTCCTGGACAACGCAAGTTGTAGGGTTCATATATATATATGTATCAATATTTATCAAATCCTTTTCTTTCTATCCAACGGAATACTTTGGATTAAATGACAACATTTGGGTCTTTTTTTAATGATTGTGAGAGTACGTATATTCTCTTTAATGCACGAGTTGTATGTCATATTGGTGGACTTAATAAGCCTTGGTATTCCTTTGGAGTAAAAGAATCCAATAAGATAGACCATGCATCACATTAATGAGTTAGTTACTTGTGCTGCTCATCAAAGCGATTTAACAACTAAATCAGGAGAGTTGTTCACAGATTTACATGGAAGGGAGTGGTGAGCAGGTCATTGTATGACATTCTTATCTTGACATTCCATCCTCCAGCAATTAATTTTGAAAGGGACACTCCTCCCTACACTGAATAAATATATTGCCCATCATGTCATCCAATTTATTTATTTCTTATCCTTTTAATTTCTCTGTTTGTCAGTTTGTCCATGAAATATGGAAATATCCTCTAACTTGATTTCAACTGTATTGTATGTCTATCAACCAAAGAACTTATCTTTTCAATTTGTTAACTAGCCCAAATCTTTCACTGTTTGTTTTTCTTTTTCTCCCTTTTTTAAAACATAAACTGTAGCACTCAGCTTGAGTGGATGGGGTCACAAGCTTCTGCAGTGTCAAGTTTGGAGGTGGTAAGCGAGCTACCGATTGGTGATGGAGCTACGTTTCTTGTCCCACATCACCTTAGGGAAGAAGTGAAGTACAAAATATAATATGTCAAACTTCCAAACTAATAACAAGCACTTTTCCTGACAACACTTCCAAACTAGTAACAAATTTTTTTCCTAGGCTAGTGTTGGGACTAGGAAGATGAAGTCGTGCGCGTCAATATGTTACTAGTGCAGAGGGGTAGATTGTTAAATAAAACATGGTGTTATATATCCTCTAACTTGATTTCTTGATTTCAATTGTATTGAGTATTGTATTTTATGTCTATCAAACAAAAGAACTACATATTTGCATGTGTCATTGGGGACCAAATTTTCTTGAATTATATAGGCAGAATAAACAACTACATATCTATGCAGAAGACAAGATGTAATTCTTGACTCCATACCTAGGCAGAAGAAACAACTACTAATAGTACTACCAAATTAAACCATTCAACACACTTATTCTAGAATTGGTACAAAATATGAGTTTTGCGACCAGTGAGTTTAGTCTCAGCTTGAAACCTTGTCATCATTCTTGGCTCAACGTTGTTATGATGATATGTTCTCATCATATATGCATCTTCTGCAACTTGAACCGCCTTCTGATTCTTACAACCCAGCAGAATATTACCGGATCGTCTACCTTTGATCGGACTAATTGGCTTGATGTTGGTCTTGGTGGTGGGTGCCTTTAAATCTTCGTAATCCGACGCCGCGGATGAGAAATCAGCAGCACTGGCAGTAACCACACTCCATTCAACACTAGCCTCGCTTGGTGCATAACAAGTAGTTGGAGTGCCACAACCAGATGTAATTGATTCTGCTGATGATAGTTGCCTTGTAAGGAATATTGGCTTCACTTTCCCTGTTAGGCTCTCTATCTCGAACAAATCTGAACTCGCGTCGCTATAATTATCACCACCATCATCGTTGTTGTTCTTATCGTATTCATCGATGATTGTCTCGATTCTAGGAGTACAAGATGATGCTGATGATGACAACATTGTGAGCCTCCTCTCAAGGCTTAATGACCTGCCCCTCTTGTCCATCACCGGTGACCCAAACACCTCCAGCGACTGACGGGGGAGTACTTCTTCCTTCCCTGCAACTTGATCGAATCGAGATTTTGAGAACTCTACATGATTATTAAGACCTTTGTTCAAACTAACTTCAGTTATGTTGTCGTCCTCGTCCTCGACGACATCAACAGAAGTCTTATCAGAACAATAGCATTTGCAGCCAAGACTGGCAAGAAAACCGCCACCACCCTTATTTCCTTGTTGGTCCTTGTTTGGTTTTCTCCTCGGCAGATTCTTAACGACGGTGGTGCTACTCAGCGGCAGCAACGCAGTCTGGCTGTGCCAACTGGATGATGATTCAGAAGCAACACTTGGAGGTGTAAACAGTTTTGGTTTTGTCAAGACTACTTGCTGCTCTTTTTTGTACTTGCTTGCATTATTAGTACTCTCTTCATTTCCTGAAACTCCATTGAAGTACTTGTCAGCACTAAATACTCCAATCTCTCCATCTTCTTCATTGTTACTCTTAGTGATTCTACTGGATTCTGTGACTACATTACGCACAAAAGCCTCGTCGGTGCGGTTCAAGAACCAAGAGAAAGAGACATCCCCGAGGTTATTTGAGATCATAGCCATGATTACAGAAGAAAAAATTGGAAGAGAACTAAGCAGCAAGTTAGAGAAGCCAGAGAATATATTTGGTGAAATAAACCGATCAAGTTTTCAATTAGGCTTCTTGAGATAGAGAAATGGGTTTGTATAAGTAGATCAGTATGCAAGTTGGGGTAGGTCCTCATGGTTGTGGTCCAAAATGAGCTTTGCAATTTTCTTCTCACTAGCTACACAGAGACACAAGTATCATTTTCTTATGTGACAACCAGTATTTATTGCAATTTTGACTACTTACCTAACTACATTAGAATTCGGGTTAAATCTTTCCTGCCCACCATTTTTTAGTAAAAATAAAATAAAAACGACATTGACGTTGGACTCTTTACTTCTGTATGTGTAGATATGATATAATGTACCCATGATAATTACATTCATGACATACTTGGAGTAGCTGATATAGAGAGGGATCTTGCACCCGAGTTTACTATATAGGGATAGGTCGTAGGGTAGTCCGACTTCTGGGTGTGATTATCATAAAAATAAAATATATAAAAGAAGTCTAGCTAGCTGGCCCTTTATAGAAGGTTTTAAAAACCGGATCGGTTATCGAATTGAAAAATATTTCGGTTTACGGTTTAATGATTCAATCGGGATTCAAATCGGGTTCAATGTAATAAATTACTATATTTATTAAAAATATTTCATATTTTATAATACTCGCAATAATATATAATATTCACAATAATATAGAAATATATCAATACTATGTCTCCATTTTCAATTGCAGAACCAGTCGGTTCAATTAAAAATTATCTAGTTCTTGGTATTATCGGTTCTGACATATCAATCAGACTGAATAAGTGCTTAGTCACCGATTGTAAGGTCGGACCGATCCACCCAGTTCTAACAACCTTGCAATTATATCTAGTTATATAAAACTAGATTATAAACTTTGTATTTGCGCCACGTGTCAGTTTTGTGCACACAAGATTATATTAAAACTTTGTATATATGGAGTTGAATTTATAAAAATGAGATAAATTCAAATTTAAAATTAGATATATTAAAACTTCCAAATGATATATATTCAAATTTAAAATTACACTAATTTTATTCCATTACAATGTATTATTTAATAATAAATTCGAATATTAATATTTAAGAGTTCAAATAATATATAAATACTTGAAGAATATAATGCTTGATCGAGACCCCGAAAATATAATCATTTTTACCCTAATTAACGTGAAGATGTTAAGTTAGTCATATATATATGTTTATAATCAGTCGTTATTACACATGGCACATAGATTTGTGAGTAAAATAGGAGTCTTATTGTGGGAATCAATAGAATTACTCATACTTAAATCACTTTTAAGTTTGATTAGAATAAAATATAATACTGATGAGCTACATTCCATTCCTATCACCCAGACTTTTATTTTGTAGTTTTTATAGTTGCAATGAAAAATGTTTTGTCCCCTCAATTTCTTACCCCCATTTAAATCATCATCTGTTTGAAATGTTGAATGTTTAAGGAGTCGTAAATCTATGTTCATAATCAATGGATATCATATGTGTCACATAGATTGGACTTTAAAATATCAATTGTAGTTCGGTATTATTTGGGAAAAGGGAAATACCTCATTGTTTTTTTTTTTAATTATAATTTTTTAAAAAGATGCTGTAAAAACTATATCTATAAGAAAACATGTGTCATTTGGTACTGTAACGTTTTATTTATTTATTTTTTGTAGTCGTTCTTTATTATATCGTAATCTTTATTTGGTAAAAACTAATCATAAAAAATATTAAATTCAGTTTGCAAGACAAATTGATAGTCACGGTATGTTATAAGATAATTCTTTTAGAAAAATTATAATTTTATTTTACAAGAATATATATAATATTTGATGATGTCCGAAATAAGTCTGCCCTATCAGACGAATCAATCAAGTTAGACTGAGCTAGAATAACTAATCTCTTCTTTGCTGGTACGTGCTTACTTCCTTCCTTCCTACACAAGAAGCGAACGTAAGCTTTGGTAGGGTCCCGAGGGTGTACTTGGGGGGACCACTCCAATACTCAAGTCAGTACAGTACTAAACTTGGGAGGATGGCTCGTTGCTTCAAGCATTGCCTCTTGCTCAGTAAGTAATTGAGAGTGCAGGAGTTAGAATGTTTACCTGAGGACAGATGTTCCTTTTTATATGAGTTTGAAGTGTTTGAGTTGTAGTAGGAGTCAGACTCTCTTTCATTGGTTTTCCAGAAGGTTTTTCGGATGGTAAATTCCATTTGTATCTCTCTCCAAATGGGAGTTGGACTCTACTGAGAATTGGTGTTCTATTGGGACTCTTCATTGTTGGACCTGGTCTATACCTACTTTGGTTGTGTGGGGACATTACCAAGGTTGTACTTTGGTGTGGTAAACACAGGGTCAAATTGGTTGACTTCGGTATGGATTCCTAAGGGACCGAAGTAGGTACTTCGGTTCCTTCTTCATCCTGGCCTAGCAGACACTTGTGTTGCCACGTGGCCTATCTCTATTGGCGGACGTATTTTGATAATATCTATATTATATCTAAAATTATATTATAAATATATTTAATTTTGGTTTTAAATTGAAAACCAGTTCTTCAAATTGAGAAAGATGTGAGGTCAAGAATTTACCATTTGCCGATAGTACACAAGAGGGGAAGCTGTGGCCGACAAGTTACATTTCATGCCAAATTATCATCTTCTGCCAAAGATAATGTAGCCCAGAGAACTGTAGTCCACAAAAAATTAACCTCATCAAGAACACCATTGCCTGCCAATCTCCAGGGGAACACTGGTTCACATCACCGCAAATAAATCCAAGCAATATATTTAATGTATAGGACAATATGCCACTACATGTTGATAGTATAATTTGGCACCCAAACTGACCAAATCTCATCCTCAAACTGCATGAGATGAATTCAATTTTGTTTCTTGTTCAGGCATTGGACACGTTTCCTGCCTCTCTTTTACCTTGTCGTTCGGGCATTAAGAATATCCTGAGTGATGAATTTGGTTCAAATGAAATTCCTTCAACACAAAGTGGTAGGACAATAAAAGTCTCATATCAGCTGATTAGAAAGCCTCACTTCAAGGAAGAATTCTCCAAGAGTTCGGTTACTTTAACAAACAAGATATTGCATTCATATCATGATTGGGAGGCCAACAAACAAGACCATATAGATTCTTATAACTTGGCAACTGACCAAACAAATCAGCCATCTGTGGATCAATGACTTTTTCATAAGATGGACTCCAATGTAAGATAATATCATTAGCTAATTAGTTGAATATTGTTACTCGTGGATTACCTCTTTACAAGATAGACTTCTATGTAGGATAACATTATTAGCTACTATAGGGCAATTTTCTACAATCGTTGAATAGTCAACTTTGATTACGTGGAGGCTTGTCTGCACCTTTGAATCCTGCAAACGTCACAACAAATACAACCGTGAAAGCTCTCAGACTGGTCTGGGGGGTGTCGATCGTAGAGGCTCCGATGATCAAGTCAGTGGTGATCGGAGGTGGAAGACCGACGATGGTTGGAGTGTTTATGGCTAAATCGTAAGTGAGTGGTCAGAGAGTTTCGATGTTGTTTGGTATTCAATGTTTCGATCCCCTTCTACAAGGTAGGAGCAGGGTATTTATATGAAAGTGAGGACAGACCTCGAGAGTTGTGTCACCCACTTGTGTCTTTTTTGGCAAAACCCAAGGTATAAGTGCATGAAAGTCAAGTATATCAGACGTGTCAGGTTTGGTAGACGGAAAGCAGAATGGGATGTCGAGACATATGATAAGATAAGAGTTTGACACGCGTTGGTCACAAAATGGAGAGTAGTAGTGGGATACTATAAGTGAAATGATAGTATGTGATAAGAGATCATACCTGTGGATACGTATCTGTTAGGTACAAAGATGTTGGTGTGAGCTGGATTGGATCATGCTCCCTAGGAGGGAATGATCATGGGCAAGATTGATGGCTTGGCGTCCAGGCGCCTTTATTGTGGTCGCGTCATTGCTAGGTGAAAGGAAGTTCATGTTAAGTAATGACACACAATAAAGTAAGTATAAGAGGGGACGTTAGCCGCTATTGTCAGATATGGTGTTAGATGTGGCGTCAGGGTCACTGTTTGTTGTCATGTGACTGTGTTGTTAATGGTAAGAGCCTAGAACAATTCGTATGGGCCTTAGCATGCGCCAGAGTGTGCTAGTTGGGCCTATGAATTTCGGCATTCCGGACTTGGGTTAGTAATTATGTGGCCCAGTGGGGCCATACGAATTTTGGTAACCACAATTGTCCTTCACTCTCTAAGTATGAATGCAGCTGCATCTTGGAAAGTAGTTTGCAGTGTGTATCCTGTAAGGCTTGCATAGAACAAGATATTTGTTAAGCAAATGTAGCATGAAAAGGTATGTATAGCTAGGCACAGCTTCAGGTTGCCTGGAGAGGCGTGTATAGCTGGAAACAACTTTTTTTCACCTGAAGAGGCATGTATAGCTGGGAACAGCTTCTTTTTGCTTGAAGAGGCGTGTATAGATATATACCCTGAAGAGGCATGTATAGATATATAGCCTAAAGAGGTGTGTATAGATATATAACTTGAAGAGGCGTGGTGCCAGGGTCATTGTTTCTGTGCTCCCTGTTGAGAACTTTGAAACAACGTTAGTATTATGATCAACAGTATAATTGATAAGTAAGTAACTGTCTTAACTGATTTGAAAGACATGTAAGTTAATTGAATACTCGTAAGAGAGAATGAAATCATAATCACAATGATAATTCATTAAATGAAACTAGGTCGGAACTGAGGTTCCTCACAGCAGACATTGGACTATGTTACGTGGCAGGTTAGGGGTCCCACTTACATGATTGAGCTTGTGTTTTTTAAATAAAGTAGGGACAACGTCATGTGTCAAAATGAAACGGTGGGTATTAAACGGTAGGACACGTTTTTGAAATTGACCGACACCAAAGTGTGTGTGTACCTACCCCAAGTGTAGGGTATCGTCAAGTAATAAACCGGTAAGTCCGGTATCGATCCACGAGGAAGCAATGCAAATTTGAAGTGAATGATATGCAAATGACTAGCTAACACTAATAAACACAATGAATATCAAATAAAAGCAAGTAAATGAAATGGCCCAAATGACTCGGTAGCATGAGCGATTTTGTAATCAAAGTAAGCACGAATTGGATTTAAGACAATTAATTAAAAACCTAGTCTCTAATCCGTCCCGGTGGCTACTCGGTTCTCATACTCAAGATATCATTTCAAACACACACAACCACACACAATGCATTGTGTGATACTATCAATCATGCATATGCAAAGAGAATTAAGATATAAGACTTCAATTCATACATGTAGGCCATCGGGTCTCTTAATCTATGATGAACACAAAGGGATAAGCACCAAATATTATGGATTAATGTTCCCCCTTGGGGCTCGGCTTGGCTAACACCCTAGTTTCACACTCAAAGATCAATTAACCATAACTCTCCCATGCACATTCCTAAATTAACCCAAAACCCCATCATCAATACACATAATTAATAGCTATGCAATGGAAAACTCAATTAATTAAGGAAATCATGCAATGGATTTAACAATTCTCAATCAAACACATTAGATGCAATCCCTAGACTAGACAATCCAAGAATACAATCAAATATATCATTCTCATATATCCAATCACACAACTATCACGAAATTAAAAGAGAAAAATCGAAACTACGATTCTTTGAGCATACCTTGAGTAATCGAAACCTTGCACCCACCGTTCGGGACTAGAAACTAGAAAGGGAACTTAGCCACTCATTATAATGAGAATAAAAATCAATTTTATAGATAAAAACCAATGTTTACAATCAAGATCACAAGAACTAAGTAAAACCCTAGAGAGAGAAAGAGAGAAAAACTATGGAGGCTAGATGTTGTGTAATCCAATGAATGAGGAAGAAGACCCAATCTTAGGGTTTTCCTCTCTTTTTACAATGAAAAATACCTAATTACCCTTACAATAACGTCCCCCATTGGTTACATAAATGATTTTCCCCAAATGCCCTTGAAATTTCAATGTAGAAACTTGCAGATTCGCGATAGGTGTCCGGACGGGTGTCCGGACACTTCATGCATCCTTCAACTTTATGAGCCTCTGTCTCGATTTGTGAAGAAAGTGTCCGGACGAATCTTGATGTGTCCGGACGCCCACTGTCCGGATAGGTGTCCGGACACTTAGCGAATTTCAGCTTCTTCATTCAGCTCCAAAAGTTCTTAATTCAGTTATTAAAGCCCGATTTCCTGCAAAAGCATAGGGAAACATCTATAAGAGTAAAATTACTTTATTTAAACACAAATGCATTACTATAAGCACTAGAACCTCCTAATTAGATGATATTAGGACCTCAAAATAGAGGTCCAATCAAAAATCCATCCATCATTTCTTGGGTGAAACGTTTAGTGAACCGTGACAAGTGATGATTAGAGTTGCTTTTGGAGGAGTCACATCATTTAATTGGCATCGTTCCATGCACCTTTTAAACTAGGGTTTGAGGTTTAGTTGGTACTTTGTCATTTTAGTAGAAGCCTTCTTACTGTCCTAAAGAGTTCAATAGGAACCGATTTCTGAGACCAATTGCTCAAAGGTAATCCTTGTTTTCTTTGCTTGGATTATAATTTCAAAATGGCTCGATAAAGTGAAGGTGACTCTGAGAATGAGGAAGGGTCCTAAAGAGGGATTGAATGCTGGTGTTGTGGAGCCACATTACCAGAAATCGAGATCCCGACTGCTACTGAAGGAAGTGATGTTGGCAATGCGTGTTAGGTGTAAAATACACTTATTTTTCTGGGCTTAAAGTTATTATTTTTCTATGATGTTAGTGTAAAAATACTGCCCATATTGGTGTTTTTATGAACAGGTACTGTTGGAGAGTAAAGCTAGCATGGGACAGAATCTGTAACCTGTTTGCAACCTGTTGTGGCCACAGAACACGAGAATCAGACTTGTGCGATTAAGTTGCTGATGTGGCAAAGATAGTTGGGCCATCTTAGGGCTTGTTAAAGACTATATAAGCAGTGTTATGCTGAGACAAAAGGACTTTTTTTTTGCACGGTTGAAGACCTAATATTGGAGAGAGTGTGACGACAAGAAGAAGAGAAGAAACATCAAGCTTGGCAGTCTAATTCTTCTGCAAATCTCAATTCTCCCATTGATTTGAACATTGTTAATGAGTATTTATATGGTTTTAATTATGATTATGTGTAGCTAAACTCTTTTCTAGCTAGGGTTTGCTTATTTCCTATTGTTATGCATGCCTAATCAACATCTTAATTCTAGGAATTGTTAGTTAACCATATTCGGCTGACCATGACCCGGTGTTTGACGAAGTAACAAGAACTTGCATAAGATCCAAGTTTTGGGAACATAGGACATAATTGATTGGGTAATAGACCATTATCGTAAATTATGCAATTGTCGATTTCCTAGTGCGTATGCTTGTCTTAGGAAACTCTTAGGATAGACCAACCAAGACTCCTTTCATAAGAAAAGATCTTGCAACTGGACCAAAGTCAGGATCGTTGTTTAGGGAATTCTAATTGACTGCAGCTGGACCAAGGCCTTTCAATTAACAATGTTAAACTTTTAAATTGTGTGATTGCGTATTAATTTGTGTGCACAGGTGGAGGTAGTTGACATGCCAAACCCAAGTTAGTTTTCGTCCATTGATATTTAGTTCAATTTTATTGCTAGTTAATATTAGAAGCGTTTGAAATTTATTTTACACTATTGTTAGTAGTTATAGTTGGTAATTAATACAGTCTTTGTGGATTCGACCCCATTCACCATTTACTATCTTTCGGCACATACACTTGTGAGTGGGATAAACCCGTCGGTATTGAATTGTAAGTATTTCTTGTGATGAAAAGTATCGATCAAGGTTTTGGCGCCGTTGCCGGGGACTGTTAAGTTCATTACCGGTTGTTCTTACTGCAGTAGTGTGTATTTATTTGTTTAGTTTTTTTTCCTACTTTTACTTACCTCAATCAATTTCTCTGCAGGCACAAGATTGTCTCTTAAAGTTGCATGGTCAATACTTGTTCTCAACATAAGCCACTAGAAGATTTTGATCCAGAAATTAAAAGAACAACTAGAGCATTGAGACAAAGAAACATGGCTGAAAACCCACCTAATCGAGAGATTCAAATTGTCGGTGGCGCTGGGAATGCTGAGGGTAATGCACGGATACCCATTATGAATAGATACATCTCGTAGAACATTGCCCAGCCATCATGTATCACATGCCAACCTACGGGAGCAGCTAATGTCAGCCTATTACCCCAATTGCTGAATTCTGTACCACATTATGAGGGGTGGTTTGATGAAAATCCACATCAACATCTGAAGGATTTTACCGATCTTTGTCGTACTCAACATATGACTGGGATATCTATTGATAATCTGAAATTGGTACTCTTCCCATTCACTCTTAGAGGAGGAGCCAAGATGTGGTACAACTCTATTGAAGCAGGTACTATTGGCACATGGGAGCAGATGGATACTAAATTCTTAAGGAAATTTTTTTCCAGCCCATAGAACCAAGCAGCTGGTGCGAGAAATTCAAAACTTTTAACAAAAAGATGGTGATTTATTCTATGAGGCTTGGAAAGATTTCAAAAGCCGATTGACTCGTTGCCCAACTCATAATCTACATAAGAATGATGTTGTTCTGCACTTCTACGAAGGTTTGAATGAGATTAATAGGATGAAGGTTGATTCAGCATGTAATGGAGTGTTGATGAGGAAAAGTAGTGACGAAACAATGGAGCTATTCGAAGACTTGAGTGAAGATTCTCAACAATTTTCTACACGGGGTAGAAGTTCAACAAGGAAGCAAGGCATGTACGAAGTAAGTGCTGACACTATGGTACAAGCTGAGATGGGAAATATCAATCGAAAATTTGACATGATTGTTGAAGCCATGAAGGGAATGAATATGAAAGCTTCTGTGCCAACAAAGCCAGTCACTATTTGTGCTATTTGTTCAAATAATGATCATGTGACTGAAGCTTGTCCATTGACATTTATGTCAGACCAAGAACAAGCCAATTACTTGGGACAAGGAAATTTCAACATAAGAAATCAAGCTTATCCATGGCATAATCACCCAAATTTCTCATGGAGGAATGAACAGAATACGGCTGAAACAGTAACTCCTGCACATCAACCAGCAAAGAGGAGTGACCTGGAGACTACAATGATGCAATTCATGTAACAAACAACTCAAGCCATTCAAAAATTGGAGACACAAGTGGGACAAATGGCTAAGGAGATGAGTGAGAGGAAGAAGGGAGAATTACCTTCACAGCCCTTGAATAACCTAGCTGGGCAACCAGAGCAATTGAAAGCTATAACAACTCTCCGAAGTGGCAAGCAAATTAACAGACAGAGCAGCTGCAAACAGAGTCTACAAACTGTAGTCAAGCAACAGATAGGGTACAAACAGGCGGCAAAACTGCACCAGTGGAGACACAGGAATGGGAAAGAGATCCTCCACCTTTCTCGCAAAGTTTGCCAAAAAGAAAACTGATTCTAAGGCATTTGATATTTTTGAGAATTTGCGTAAGGTTGAAATTAATATTCCATTGCTTGATGCTATTAAACAAATTCCCTCTTACGCTAAATTTCTTAAAGAATGTTGTACTCAAAAGAGAAAATTTACTGCCCATGAAAAAATTGATTTGAAAGAAGAAGTTAGTGCTGTGTTGTTAAATAAACTCCCACCAAAGCTTAAAGATCCTGGTAGTTTTACCATACCATGTAAAGTGGGAAATCAATTTTTTGAAAAGGCATTGCTAGACTTAGGGACCAGCATTAATTTGTTACCTTACTCTGTCTATGAAAAACTAGGGTTAGGAGAGCTCCAAGAGACTTCTATAACACTGCAACTAGTTGACCGTAATGTGAAAATACCTAAGGGGATTTTAGAGGATGTTTTGGTAACTATAAATGACTTGATCTTGTCTGCTGATTTTGTTGTGTTGGATATGGAGGATAGTCCTAGATCTTCATCGTTACGTATTATTCTTGGATGACCTTTTATGGTTATTGCTGACATGAATATTAATGTAAAAAAGGGGACTGTAACTATGCAAGTGAATGACAAAGAACTGAAATTTCGTGTGTTTGATGCTCTTAAATCTCATGATGATCATAGTGATTGTTTTAATGTTGATACTACACATGATCTTGTAAGTTGGGTATTTTAGGTTACAAGTAGTGATCCAGTTGAAGCAGTGGTGGCGTATGGTTTGAATGAGAAAAGAATTTTCGAAGGAGATTTGGAGGATGACCGAATAGAGGAGGCTATCCAAGCATTCCAGTTGGACCGACTTTATGGTTGTAAGAATACTCCTCCTTTCGAGCAGCTGACGCCTACTAATGCATCTCTTGTTCCCTCAACAGTTAAAGCACCTAATTTGGAGCTGAAGCAGCTGCCTAGTCACTTGAAATATATCTATTTGGGCGAGTAAAACACTTTACCTATGATAGTTGCTGCAAATATGAGTTTAGGGGAGGAAGCAAAGTTGATCCGGATCTTGAGGAAGCATAAAACAGCTCTTGGTTGGACCATTGCTACATCAAGGGAATCAGCTCAGCGAGGTGTATGCATCAGATTTTTCTGGAACATAATGCAAAGCCCACTCGAGAAGTACAAAGGAGGTTGAACCCACATATGAAGGTTGTTGTCACAGCTAAAGTTCTGAAGCTACTTGATATGGGGGTAATTTATCCGATTTCAGACAGCAAATGGGTCAGTCCAATACATAGTCCCGAAGAAAAATGGTATCACCATGGTGAAGAATGAAAATAATGAGCTGATACCTACTAGAATGACTACGGGATGGAGAGTGTATATTGATTATAGGAAGTTGAACAATGAAACACGAAAAGACCACTTTCCATTATCGTTCATTGATCATATGTTGAAGAGACTAGCAGGGCATAGTCATTATTGCTTTCTTGACAACTATAGTGGATACAATCAGATTGCCATAGCACCTGAAGACCAGGAGAAGACCACGTTCACATGTCCATATGGCACTTTTGCATACCGAAGGATGCCGTTTGGACTGTGCAATGCACCAGCTACATTCCAAAGGTGCATGATGAGTATTTTTTCTGATATGGTAGAGAAGTTTATTAAAGTTTTCATGGATGATTTCAGTGTATTTGGAGCTCATTTTGATGAATGTCTTGAGCATCTTAGGTTGGTTTTAGAGAAATGTGAAGAAACCAACCTTGTTTTGAATTGGGAAAAATGTCACTTCATGGTGCAAGAAGGAATTGTGTTGGGTCATTTGATTTCCAGCCGTGCAATTGAAGTGGACAAAGCCAAAATCGAAGTCATATCAAAGCTGCCTCATCTAACAACAGTGAAGGGTGTGAGGAGTTTTCTTGGTCATGCGGGATTCTACCGGAGATTTATAAAGGATTTTTTCAAGATTTCTTGACCTTTGTGTGCATTGCTGGCAAAGGAGGCAGACTTTGTATGGACAAATGAGTGTCGGACAACGTTTGACAAGTTAAAAGAAGCACTCACTTCAGCCCCTATTATGCAAGTACTTGATTGGGAGCTGCCATTTGAGTTAATGTGCGATGCAAACGATTATTCTTTGGGGGCTGCTTTGGGTCAGCGGAAGGATAAGATGCCATATGCCATCTCTTATGCCTCACGCACCATGAATGATGCTCAGCTGAATTATTCGACAACGGAGAAAGAATTGTTGGTTGTGATTTTTGCATTAGAAAAATTTAGGTATTACCTCATAGGCTCCAAGGTTACTGTGTACACAAATCATGCAACGTTGAGGTATTTAATGACTAAAAAAGATGCAAAGCCACGGTTAATACGTTGGATACTCTTTTTGCAAGAGTTTGATATGGAAATTAAAGACAAAAAGAGAGTTGAAAATGTCATTGCCAATCATCTTTCTCGGCTGCTACCTGACAGCAAGCATGAAGAACTTCCTTTGGGTGACTCTTTTCCGGATGAGTAGCTCCTATCCATAAACACACTGCTATGGTATGCTGACATTATGAATTATCTTGTTATTAACTCTTTTCCTACCGAGTTGTCTTATCAGGAAAAGAAGCGGATAAGTTCACGGGCAAGAAATTACATATGGGATGACCCTTACCTCTTCAAAATATGCCCAGATCAAATTATTCACAGATGTGTATCACAGTCTGAACAACAAGAAATTTTGAAGCATAGTCATGCTTACGCATGTGGAGGACACTTTGGGCCTAAAAAGACTGCACTTGAGGTATTTCAAGCTGGATTTTATTGGCATACTATTTTTAAAGATGCTTGGATTTTTTGTAAGAGTTGTGACAGATGCCAAAGGACTGGTAACATCGCTGCCAGAGATCAAATGCCTTTAACAAATATTCAGGTCATTGAACTTTTTGATATATGGGGAATTGACTTCATGGGTCCTTTTCCTAATTCTTTTGGATTTGAATATATTTTAGTAGGTGTTGATTATGTGTCCAAATGGGTCGAGGCTATCCCCTCTAGGACTAATGATCATCGAGTGGTTGTGAAGTTTTGCAGGACAATATTTTCTCTCGCTTTGGGATGCCATGAGCTATCATTAGTGATGGTGGAAGTCACTTCAATAATTATGCATGTTCGGCATTGATGAAGAAATATGGGACCACTCACCGTATGGGCACCCCATATCATCCTCAGACGAGTGGGCAGGTGGAGATAAGCAATAGAGAAATCAAGACCATTCTTGAGAAAACGGTGAATCCAAACAGAAAAAATTGGTCTCTACGCTTGAATGAGGCATTGTGGGCATACAGAACTGCTTACAAAACACCCATAAGGATGTCTGCGTTCCGGTTGGTTTATGAGAAAGAGTGTCACCTGCCAGTTGAATTAGAGCATCGAGCTTATTGGGCTATTAAAAAGCTCAATTTTGACATGAAGGCAACTAGAGATAGGCGTCGCTTGCAACTAAACTAGCTTGAAGAATTACAACATGAAGCCTATGAGAATGCCAAGTTATATAAGGAGCGGGCCAAGGGGTGCCATAACAAGAAGCTTGTGCGAAAAACTTTTTCTGTGGGACAGAAGGTGCTGGTGTATAACTCTCGTTTGAAACTGTTTCTGGGAAAACTCAAATCAAAGTGGCATGGCCCGTATGTGATACAAGTGGTGTTTCCTCATGGTGCATTAGAGTTAAAACATCAAGATTCTGATCAAACATTCAAGGTTAATGGCCATCGAGTGAAGCCTTATTGGGAGAATGTACACGTTACCGTGGATGAAGTGGTCTATCTCCACTCTATTGATCTCTGACAGAATCTAAGTCTATGTCTGACTGAAGACAATAAATTTAGCACTTCATGGGATGTAACCCACGTGGAAAAGGAGCACAATTTTGACCACTTAAATCAGCTAAGTCTCTCTTCCTTTTCCTCACTTAATTTTGTTATTTCTTTTCGTCATAGCAAATTTTCTTTTTGTTTTCTTTTTAAGCATTGAGGACAATGTCAATTTCAGGTTTGGGGGAGAAGGAATTTGCTTTTGCCGAGAAAATTTTTGAAATTGTTTTGAGAAGAGTATTGGCATGCTTGTGCTTAATTATGAAGTGCTTTTGAGACTGATGGTGTGATTATTTGCATGATCTTTTGCAATGAATGTTTGCTTAGTTTACATATTATTTGCAACACCAATTAGCTTGTGAGGAGCCGTCAGAAAATTTTGTGTACTATGAATTTCATGACTTTGTATAGCTAGAACTTGCATTAGACCATCTGAAGTAAATGCTATGTTTTTATTCTTTGAAAGTGATGAAGGCATTCTTTGTAAATTTTGGCCTACCTTGAACGTTACCCTTGCTCCCAGTTCTTTGACTGAATATTTTTCTCTTGCGATAACCCTTCCCATCTTTATGATATGTTATGCATGTGTCATAAGTCATAAAAATAGAATCCATCATGAAGCTATGGTTGGAGGTGTTTGGAAGGTGATTGATAAGGTGAGGAGGAGTTTAAGTGTGGTGTTGAAGGGACTAAGGTCTGAATAAAGGGAGAAGTGTATAAATAGAGTTCTGGGGGAATTTGCAACCTGTTTGTGACCTAAGTGCTACTGAAGCTTATTTAAAAAGCGGTGACCCACATCCGTAAAAAAAACAGAAAAAAACAAAAGTATATATTTACGGACTAAGGTTGGTAACCCCTTTTTACAACCACAAATCCCAAATTTCTTGTCTCTTTCACTCAAGGGAGGGGCAAGTTCAGTTTTTGGAGAACTTATACTTGGGTTGTTTCCTTTGACTCCTGTAACAACTCTGAGTTCATCAATGGCTACGAGGAGTGCGAAGAGGAAGAATGAGTTAGCAAGCAAAAGAAGGGAAAAGTGGTCGAAAGTTCAGATGTCCCTACAAAAGAGGAAGAAGGTTTCGACCGATTCATCTCCCCTGAAGTTCAGATTGAGTGTGAGGAAGTGTGGTCGAAGAGGGCTTTGCATGTGGAACGCCATGTTGTGGTAGAGCACTTCCAGCGAGTTAACTGGTATTACAAATTGAAGGAAATGGGATGGCTCGGCATCACCAGTGTTCCAGGTATGGCTATTTGACAATTGGTATATAAATTTTATGCAAATTTAACAGTCAATGATAACCATTGTGTGTCATATGTCAGTGGTAAGCAATTCTTTTTCAACCCAAGAAGGGTTTCATCTGTCTTAAGTTTACCCGAACCATTAAAGAAACCTAGTTTCAAGTTCAGGGATTTTGGAACCTCAAATGTTGATACTGTGTGGCCTGATTGGAGGATTGTGGTGGAATCTTTGACTGGGAACAGTAGTGATGAGCCGAATAAGAATGTGATTTTATATATTGATTTGATGTAGCCTTATAGACTGTTAGCCCAGATTGTGACCAGGAATGTGATACCTGTGACGCATCTCTCCATTGTCAATGCAAAATCTTGCTATTTGATGTATGCAATTATCTGTGATATGGATTTTTGTATAGCAAGTACTATTTATGATCACATTGTCAAGGTGAAGTTGGACAACAAACCTGGTCAGGTGCTGCCATTTGGGGTGTTGATTACTACTTTATGTCTTACTGAAAATGTGGAAAAGGAGTTGGGTGATGTACAGGAGAAAGGGAAGGCACCTCTTAACAGATTTTGGTTTGATAGAAGTGAGGTGCAGCTAATTAGGCAGCAACAGAAACCTTCTAGTACAGTTGAGGAATCTCAGGTTCATAACACTGAAGAAGGGAATGATGGTGCAGGTCGTGGTAACTTGGAAGACAGGTTGGAGGCTGTTGAGGAAAGGGTGATTGATTTGGGTGTTGAGGTTAAGCAAGTTGGAATTTTGCAAGGGCAGGTGGTAACCCGGTTGGAGCATCTTGAATCAACTGTTGAGTCACTTCAGATGAGTATTGGAATGCATATGCATGAAATGAAGGAGGCTCAGGAGATTTGAAGCTCAATAGATGGAGATGTTTGATTTGATTCGTGACGGGACCTTACCCTGATTTTATTTGGTTGATGTGCTGATGATCTGACTAGGTTTACTGATACTCTGACTTGTTATTTTGGAGGAGTGGAAGCTTTTGTTATTCTATTATGTTGGGTTGGTTTGGTGGAGTTAGGATTAGTCTTATGATGGATGCCTATTTATGAGACTCTGTGATATATGGCATGATCATCACATGTTTTGTTTGAACCATACCTTTATCCAGCTTATGTTATTTCTGGAAGCTTATCCTTTTTGCATTGAACTTAATTTTGATTGGATTATGATGACTTTAGTTTGAATCCAATTTATATTGATATTGTGTGTTCTTGATCCTTCCTTAGCCAATTTTATTGCTCCCAATAAAGTCCTTCTGATTCTTTGAATGAGAATTTGTCACGCCCCTCTCTCCTAAGGTATACCGAAGTGTACCTAAACTCATAAGAACGTGACCGGTAGGGGACCCCATCCCCCGAACCAACCCTTAATCCAATATACCTAAATCAATATATAAAATAGTAACAACTCCTGAAATATAACATGAGCATAGTCTCTCCAGAATACCACATATATACACCTATCGAAAACATCGGAGTATCTATACAACAGCGGAAATAAGAAGACTTATCTACCCGAGATCAGACTGAGCAAATAAGTAACATATATACAAATACAAAACCCCAAATCCTCAAAACCTGCTAAAGAAACAGCTCGAGGCTACACACCAGCTCATGCGTCCCGTCGCTGACCAGCATCACCTAAATCCAACTCACCTGAAAGGGAAACAAGAAAAGGGGTGAGCCAAGAAGCTCAGTAGGGCATAGAAAGGGAACACCGATATCCAAAAAAAAATAAGAAATCCAGAGATATGACGCATAATATGCCGCACAATAAATATACAATCATTGGCAATTTAACCAAGTAATATGGTAGCCGATAAGGCTATACAGCACCGTAACCAAAAAACTAATCTCCGGTAATCCATAATCCATAATCCACTCCTGGACCCACCCTAATCCCCGTAGGGTGTCTCCCAGTCCAGGTCCATACCGAAACTGGATGAGGATCAGATATCCCGATAGCATAGCCTACACCAGAGAGCGTCCCCTGTGATACCAGCCTTGACCGTCACCGTCGCCGGAATCATGAAATCACAGTTGAACCTGTTTTAGAGAGAGAAAGAGGAGAGAGAGATAAAATCGTGAGAGAATAGGGTATTTTTGCAATTTTTTATTTTTTCTTTAATTTTTCTTTTATACAATATTTTACTTTCAAAAACACCCATCTTTCAAAAACACCCCTAACTAAAATGTTCAAATTAACTTCAAAAATTTATAATAAATCCAATTTAAATCCGATTCGAGTAATTCTTACGCCAATAATTTTCTTTTTAAATCCTTCATTTATTAAAAATATTTTCATAGTTTTATCTTGATTTAATTTTTTATTCTCCCTAAATCCCGATTCACGATTACCAAGGTTCACTCCACCTCGATCAACGTGTCAAAATACTATAAATGGTGTATAATCGGGTCAGGATATTACAGAATTTTAGTATGAAGTAAGATTGGTGGACATGTGAGCATATGGCTGTAGGTTATGAGTTCATAAGAGAGTAAACACTACCTTTATACACTTCAGTGAAAATTTTCCTTTATATATTATGTGTGTACCTTTGTGAGGGTGTGTGAAAATAAATGTGTAAACTGGTGTAGTTGTGTGTGAAAATAATGAGAAAGTACTTGTGCTGCCAATTCTTGATTAAAGCTTTTTAAATGATTCTTAAAATGGTTTAAACTTTTTCTTGATTGCTTGCTTGAGGACTAGTAAGGTTGAAGTTTGGGGGATTTTGTTAGGTGTAAAATACACCTATTTTTCTGGGCTTAAAGTTATTATTTTTCTATGATGTTAGTGCAAAATACTGCCCATATTGGTGTTTTTATGAACAAATACTGCTAGAGAGTAAAGTTAGCATGGGACAGAATTTGTAACCTGTTTGCAACCTATTGTGGCCACAGAACATGGGAATCAAACTTGCACGATTAAGTTGCTGATGTGGCAAAGATAGTTGGGTCATCTTAGGGCTTGTTAAAGACTGTATAAGTAGTGTTATGCTGAGACAAAATGACTTTTTTTTCACGGTTGCAGACCTAATATTGGAGAGAGTGTGACAGCAAGAAGAAGAGAAGAAACATCAAGCTTCGCAGTGCAATTCTTCGGCAAATCTCAATTCTCCCATTGATTTGAACATTGTTAATGAGTATTTATATGGTTTTAATTATGACTATGTGTAGCTAAACTCTTTTCTAGCTAGAGTTTGGTAATTCTTCTACGATAAACCTTGTGCACAGATTTGATTGACAATCAGACTAAGTTTAATTCTTTATTCTATTGATTGATTGCTTATTTCCTATTGTTATGCATTCTTGATCAACATCTTAATTCTAGGAATTGTTAGTTAAACATATTTCGCTGACTATGACCCGGTGTTTGACGAAGTAACAAGAACTTGCGTAAGATCCAAGTTTTGGGAACATAGGACATAATTGATTGGGTAATAGACCATTATCCTAAATTGTGCAACTGTCGATTTCCTAGTGTGATGCTTGTCTTAGGAAACTCTTAGGATAGACCAACCAAGACTCCTTTGATAAGAAAAGATCTTGCAACTGGACCAAAGTCAGGATCGTTGTTTAGGGAAATCTAATTGACTGCAGCTGGACCAAGGCCTTTCAATTGACAATGTTAAACTTTCAAATTGTGTGATTGCGTATTAATTTGTGTGCACAAGTGGAGGTAGTTGACATGCCAAACCCAAGCTAGTTTTCGTCCATTGATATTTAGTTCAATTTTATTGCTAGTTAATATTAGAAGCGTCTGAAATTTATTTTACACTATTGTTAGTAGTTATAGTTGGTAATTAATACAGTGTTCGTGGATTCGACCCCATTCACCATTTACTGTCTTTCGGCACGTACACTTGTGAGTGGGATAAACCCATCGGTATTGAATTGTAAGTATTTCTTATGATAAAAAGTATCGATCAATGTGGAGCTGCCAATTCTTGAGGGTGTAGTTTCGATTATTGTTGGAATTGAAGGAGAAATTGAGGCCTCTGTTGAAAAGCATACTGTTAGGGAGGAGACTTCTACTAAATAGCAGGTCGTTGCGATTGAGGCTCCTGCTGATCGTCAAGTGGTCGAGGATGGAGCTTCTCCTATCGGTTGGAGTACAAGAGGATCTCCTCGTGGACACTGAGGAGCAAGCGAGAGAGGTTATAGAGAGTATAGAGAGTAGGGTTGATGTGGTGCCCGATCCTTAGTCTATTTTATTTCATATTTTAATTTTGGGAGTTTTGTTCAATCCTTATTTTTGAACAGCAATAATATGATGGTACGACAATTTTGCCTGTACCTATGATTTCTTTGGTTTATTATCGTTTATGATATTTATTTGTCCCCAAGTTTAAGTTTAGATACCATTGCAAAATTTGGACTTCAACTTATCTTTTTCTGGCTTTCATTCTTCCTTGAATTTGTTGGTTTTCAGTGAAATTTATTACTCCTAGTATTTCGGAATCGTTACTCTAATTTCAAGGAGGACCAATTTTTGGATATTAAGCATTTAATGTAGATCTTAAACTTTTCTAAACGAAATTAATTGTGTTGTAGAGAAATTCGGGATGACAATTAACTCTGGCTCTTTGGTAGCCGGAGGGAATTTAATTTAGTTATTTAAATATGTTGGATTACTTAGGAGGAATTAAAGCGAAATTCCACTATATTAAGTCCGAAATGGTAGTATAATATCACTTTTTTTTTACAGAGAAGAGTAAGGTAAACTTTTCAGAACATAAGTTCTTCATGTTTATCGGGAGGGGGAGAGAAAGAGGACAAAGGTCCCTTATATACCATGGCCAAGTTTAAGAGGGACCCAGATAAGCATATAGCTAGCTTACAGGTGGATCTGATAGACATAGATGAGGACCTTGAGAGTGCTGAAGAGCGCATTGCGGAGCTCACTAGAGCTCTGCAGACAACTAGAAGCGCAATGTCCCAACTTCAGGATATGGCGGAGAGGAAAGCTATGGAAAAGGATCCTCAGAAGTTGCAGGCCTCCCTTCTGGATCTCTCTTTCATGATCAAGGATATCCTAGACAAGATGAGTGATAGCCTAAGTGTCCGGTCTTAGGAAATTCCTAAACTATCTCTTTGATCCAACGGGCGTTCCTTCATTAATAAAATTTTTGAATTTTAATTTATTGCTGCTGACTTTAAAATTACTTTACGTTATTTCTTCTTGCTATCTAAACTACATAACCCTAAGTGATTATGGCCATCACCAAGCTAAAGAACGAAATATTAATGTGGCTTAAGCTAGGGGATATCGTAACCTCATTCTAGTAGGCAAGAAAAAATAATAACAACAGGAAAGGTCAACTTAATTGGAAAGACTCATTCTCGGGTATTTCCATGTTTTGTTGTTCCTGGTACCTAACCTATTAAGTCCCGCGTTTAGGGCAATAATGAGGGGTAGTTGATGGGATTTCCGTCGTCTCTCCGATGCTTAAGTTAGAACATATTCTTTAAACAAAATAATGACAAAATTACATTAGGATATTTGAAGGCACATAAGACTTAAGCATACGGAGCATAATACTATGTAAAGATAAAAAATAGCAATTCAAGAGTCATACAACTTTAGGTGTACGACGTTCCAGGGATGTAAAATGGCTTCTCCACTCATCTTGCGTCGCTTATAGGCGCCATTACCTAGTAATTCTGTAATCAGATAGGGCCTTTCCCAATTTGGACCTAGCTTTCCTGCGTTTAGCTCTCTGGTGTTCTCAAACACTTTGCGAAGTACTCTATCCCCTTCTTTAAAAGTCCTGGTATGAACATTTTTATTGAAGTGCCTAAACACTCTGTCATGATATGTCGTAGTTCTTATGAGTGCCCGGTCTCTGAGTTCTGTATCTAATTGATCATTCAACTCTTGCAAGTTCAACTGCTCGTTTGCCCATTGGAACCTTGTAGAAGGGATACCGGCTTCAATTGGTATTACCGCTTTTGAAATGTATGCAAGAGAGAATGGAGTTTCTCCAGTTGAAGTTCGAGCATTAGTTCTATAACACCATAGCACCCATGGTAACCCGTCAGCCTAGGACCCTTTGGCTTTCTCTAAGCGCTTCTGGTGGGGTTTTAATCAACGTCTTGTTCGATGCCTCGGCTTGTCCATTACACTACGGGTGTTTTGGCATCGCGAAGTTTACTTGTATTCCCCAATTGGCACAGAACTCCTGAACTTTATGGCTAGCAAATTGTGGCCCATTGTCCGTCACAATCTTCTTGGGTACACCAAACCTGTAGATAATGTTTCTCCAGACAAACTTCTTGACATCAGAGTCTTTGATCTGTGAGTAAGCCTCAGCTTCTATCCATTTAGTGAAATAATCAGTCATAGCCAATAAGTGTTGGTCGCTATCCTGATGCCTTAGGTAAGGGATAAACAATGTCCATTCCCCATTTCATGAAAGGCTATGAAAGGCCAGGGGCGCTACGATCGGAGTAAGCTTTTTTGGGGCTGATGACGGATTTGAGCAAACCTTTGGCATTTGTCACACCGCTTGACATATTCAATCGAGTCTGATCTCATAGTTGGTCAGTAGTAACTAGTTGTCAAAGCGTGATGTGTTAGGCTTCTGCCTCTTGAATGATTGCCACACTCCCCTTCATATAATTTCGTAAGTACATATTAGGCTTGTTGTGGATCTACACAGCGCAATAGAGGACCTGAAAAAGACTTCCTATATAACCACCTATCATACACCGTGTACCTTGCTGTTTTAGCCACTAGGCATCTCGCCTCATTTCTGTCTATAGGTATAACCCCTTCAGTAATGTACTGGATGAACGGAGTCATCCATGTAAGAACTGAACTGATTGGAAGGACTTCTATGGTACTATGCTCTTTCGAGTCTCCCTCTTTCTTAATTGACGACCACTTTAGATAGATCAAGGGGATTGATTGGCCTTGAGTTGTCTGGATTGACAACCCAAGGTTAGTGAGTGCATCAGCATAAGAATTTTCTACATGCGGAATCTGAGTTATAGTAAACTCTTCGAACACCAATTGCAATTCTTTCACTAGCTCCAAATAACAGGTCATGTGAGGTCTTTAGCTTGGTATGAGCCCAGGGACTGGTTCACTATCAACTGTGAATCCAAACGAACCTTCAAGTTCGTCACTCCAAGCTCTTTGGCAAGCATCAGACTGATGACCAAAGCCTTATACTCAGCTTTATTATTAGTTGCATGGAAACTGCATTTGACTGCTCTCTGAATGATACTTCGTTCTGAAGAAATCAAGACAATCCCCAAACCACTACCTTTAACGTTAATGGAGCCGTCCACATACAAAGTCCAAGCACTGGCGCCTGTTGTATCATGCAAAGTAATTCTTTATCTTCCTCAGATTGTACGTTAGAGCAAAATCAGCTACAAAATCTACCAAAACCTATGACTCCAATGTCATTCTAGGCTGATACGAGATATCATACTCACTGAGCTCCACTTTCCACTTAATAATTCTTTCGAAAAGCTCAGGCTTGTGCAAGACGTTATTCAAAGGGAAATTCATTGCAACCGCAACTGAATGGCATTGAAAGTAAGGTTTAAGCTTCTTGGCGGCCACCACCAAAGCTAATGCCAATTTCTCAAGTAAGCTATAGTAGGTTTCAGCATCTAATAAACTCTTGCTTTCATAATACATCGACAACTAGTTTTTCTCTTCTTCCTTGACTAAGGCTGCACTGACCGCCATTTCGAAAACGGCAAGATACATACACTATTGCTCTCCAGTCATCGGCTTTGACAACAAAGGAGGGAAGTAAGATATGCTTGTAACTGCTGCAGAGCATCCTTACACTCTGGTGTCTCGTAACTAACTGACCTTTTCAAGATTGAGAAAAAGTGATGACACTTTTATGATGATCTAGAGATAAAACGGCTAAGTGCTGCTACCCTTCCATTCAGTCTTTGAATATCTTTGATGCAGGTTGGGGAGAGGATGTTCAGAATAGATCGGATTTGATCTGGGTTTGCTTTTATACCTCACTGCATTACCATATAGCCAAGAAACTTCCTACACGCCACCCCGAAAGAACACTTGGTGGGGTTCAACTTCATATTATACTTGATCAATAGGTCAAAAGCTTGCTGGAGGTGTACAAGATGTTGTTATGCTACCAAGGACTTTACCAGCATGTCGTCAATATAGACCTCCATGGTGTCCCCAAGTACTTAGAGAACATCTTATTGACTAATCCCTGATATGTGGCTTCGACATTCTTCAAACCAAATGGAATCACCTTATAGTAGTAAACCCCTTCTAGATGCATGAGGATTTTGTTGTACCCAGAAAAGGCTTCCATAAAGCTCAAAAGCTCGTGTTTGGCCGTCGCATCTACCATGATGTCTATATGTGGCAACGGCAATGGATCTTTAGGGCATGCATTGTTAAGATCAGTGAAGTCAATGCACACTCTCCACTTTCCATTATTCTTCTTGACAACAACGACGTTAGCTAACCATTCGGGGTATTGTACTTCTTTTACAGAGTCATTATCTATCAATTTCTAAACTTCCTTCTCTTTTGCCAAATTGGTGGATGTTCAGGGTCGACTCTGAGCAGATGCATAACTACCTCCGGGTCTATTCCTATCATGTCTGCATGAGTTCATACAAAGCAATCGTACTGTTGGGCCAAGAATTGAATCATTTTCTCTCGCATCTCAATAGGTATTTGCGTGCCAATTAGCACTTTATGGTCCAGAAAATTAGGGTGGATTTGTATCTCATCAAGCTTCTCCATCCTTGCCTCGTATTGCTCTAGACCAAACATCTGGCTCTGTAATTGCTACGAGGACTCAGTCCTACCCTTCATGGTAGTTTGGTAACAACTTCTGGATGAATGATGATCACCCAGAATCTCCTTAACACCACTTTTGGTTGTGTGGAATAACACTTGGTGATAAGTGGAGGGCATAACTTTGATGGAATGTAACCAAGGGCGGCCCAGAATAACATTGTATGCTGATGACGAGTCCAAGACTAAAAACTTGGTTTGTTTGTTTATTCCATCAGCATAAACCGGTAAGGTTATTTTCCCCAACGTGTGGCTAACCTCACCGTTGAACCCAACGAGTATCGTAAACATGCGCATGATCAAAGTTTCGTCTAAATCCATTCCCTTATCGGCTTCCAGGAACATAACATTAGTCGAACGGCCATTATTGATCAGGATCCGCTTAACATTGTAACTTGCAATCTAAAGCGTAAACACTAAAGCATCGTGTTCATGTCATTTTGGCCGTCGAGTTCGTAGCATCTTTCTCTTGTTGTTTTTCCGTAATGTGGGAGAGTCCGCTAATTTTTGACCCTCCAGAGATCACATTCAGAGTTGCTATTGGTTTTGATGGAGGCGCTTCTTCGCTATCTACCTTCTAGTTCCAGATAGTTTTAGCCTTCTAGGACAACAGACTTCTCAAGTGACTCTTTCCGAGTAAATCAGTGACCTCGTATCTCAGACCCTTGCAATATGGGATCGTATGCCCGATGTCTTGATGGAAGTCACATCCCTGGTCAGTGTCTTTCCATCCGCCACCCTCTCGTTTTATAGGCCACTTAACGTGGCTACCCATTTTCTTCAATACTGCCACAGCCTCAACCTGGGCTATGTGAAGGGGGTACTTTGGGCAATCTTGATCGTACTCAGTCCTATTAGACTTGTGAGGGCACCATTTACAATTTGAATCATTGGCGCTTGATCATTTTTTCTTCTGGCGTTTGTCTTCACGTCTTTCTTCCTTGGTAGGCACCAAATACGTTCATCTTGCTTCTTCTTCCCATCTTATATAGATCGTTCCCTTAATTAGGGCTTCATCATAGTCTTGGATGTCATACTTGGTGAGTTCCTCAAATAGTACTCCACTCGGAAGTAAGTAGCTTCTGAGCGCTTGGATGGCGGTTCCCGGATCATAACTAGGGATAGACACCTTCTCTGTAAGGATTCGCCTAACTTTTGTGGCAACCTGTAGAGATCGTCCGAGCGCTTGTGGATCTTTCTACTGCTCGAAAACTGCACCATAAAAGTTTCAACTAGTTTTTTGAAGGAAGCGATACTACATTTGGGAAGGTTAATATACCAACGCAGAAATTGTAACGGCCCATCTCCGAGCCGGGCCCATGGGCCGCTACCCCCAACCCATCTCCTTTTCTCCAGGAAGGTTGTTGGTGGTGAGACTCGACCCCCCGATCTCACACACCCTTTAACATAGGGCCAAAGGCACCATATGCTACTAGCTAAGCCAACTGTCACGCCCCTCTCTCCTAAGGTATACCGAAGTGTACCTAAACCCATAAGAACGTGACCGGCAGGGGACCCCATCCCCCGAACCAACCCTTAATCCAATAAACCTAAATCAATATATAAAATATATAAAATAGTAACAACTCCTGAAATATAACATGGGCATAGTCTCTCCAGAATACCATATATATACACCTATCGAAAACATCGGAGTATATATAAAACAGCGGAAACAAGAAGACTTATCTACCCGAGATCAAACTGAGCAAATAAGTAACATATATACAAATACAAGACCCCAAATCCTCAAAACTTGCTAAAGAAACAGCTCGAGGCTACACACCAGCTCATGCGTCCCGCCGCTGACCAGCATCACCTAAGTCCAACTCACCTGAAAGGGAAACAAGAAGAGGGGTGAGCCAAGAAGCTCAGTAGGGCATACAAAGGGCACAGTTGGGGGATACACTATTTGATGACGTTGAGGATATTGAGGGATGGGTCAGAGGCACCGATGGTGGAGTTAGATTCCGGGGTCGGTTAGTGGTCCCAGAGGATATCGAGTTAACGGAGGAGATACTTTGGGAGGCACACCATTCACAGTTTGCGATGCACCCAGATGCTACTAAGATGTATCGAGATTTACGGAGATACCATAGGGACCCTTCTCATATATTAGATTGGTCTACCTTAGAGATTGGTGAGGACGCCACTTTTGAGACACGTCCTATTAAGATTGCGGATAGACAGGAGAGGCGGCTACGATCGAAAACCATACCCTTAGTCAAGGTGATATGGCAGCACTATGGTGCTGAGGAGACAACCTGGGAGTTGGAGTCTGACATGCGAGCTAGATTTCCGGAGTTATTCACTACCTAGGTACGATTTTAATTTCGGGGATGAAATTATTTTCTTAAGGGGGGGAGGATGTAATATCCTGACCCGATTATACACTGTTTATGGTATTTTGACACGTTGATCGAGGTGGAGTGAACCTCGGTAATCGTGAATCGGGATTTAGGGAGAATAAAAATTAAATCAAGATAAAACTATGAAAATATTTTTAATAAATGGGGGATTTAAAAAGAAAATTATTGGCGCAAGAATTACTCCAATCGGATTTGAATTGGATTTATTATAAATTTTTGAAGTTAATTTGAACATTTTAATTAGGGGTGTTTTTGAAAGATGGGTGTTTTTGAAAGTAAAATATTGTATAAAAGAAAAATTATAGAAAATAAAAAAAAATTGCAAAAAAACCCTCTTCTCTCACGATTTTCTCTCTCTCTCCCCTCTTTCTCTCTCTAAAACGGGTTAACCTGCAATTTCATGATTCCAGCGACGGTGACGGTCAAGGATGGTATCAAGAGAAGCGTACGGACGAGAGGAGTGTAACCCAACTTGAATCACGTTGATTGGAGCTCCGGTGTGGGAGAAATCTGAGATTGAAGTTCCGGCCACCGTGAACTTTCTTTGGTCGATCCGGCCGATTCCAGCGACGGTTTGGCTTGATTCAGGTACCTATGAGTTCATTTCATCGAGCTCTTCAATTTGATATAAGATTTGGCAGGTTTGGGTGGCCGAATCACCGGCGGTGACATTGAATGGGTTTCGGCCGAGTTGACCGAGTCAGACCGAGTTTACTTGGTTGACTGATATGTTGACCGGTTCAACCCAGTTTGACCCCGTTTAACCCGGTTTGACCCATTTAACCCGGTTTGACCGATTTGACTCGGTTTTGACCAATTTGACCCGGTTTTGATTCATTTCATCCGGTTTTGACCCATTTGATCTGGTTTGCCCGTTGACTTTGACCGTTGACCATAGTTGACCGAACATTTTTTAACTGTATTTTCGTATAATGTGTTTTTCGATGTAGACGGTGATCCCGGTTGAGATTTGAAGCAGCTTGACTTTCAGAGTTAGGGGTTTATTGGGGACGCTTACGTGGTATTAGGTTTCCGATTTTCAGGTAGGGATTTTCTATGTATGTTGCGTGTGATTCTAGAGTTCCGGTTTCACGGACTCTTATTATATTATGGTTCTGTCGGTTTCCGGGGGTGGAAATACGACCTGTTTATATGATTTATACGTATTTTATGTTGATTATCATTGTTGGTACGTCTTTGGGAGTGGGATGATTGGAGGTGGTTGAGGTACACTGTGGGGCCCATATAGGAGCCCAATATATTGGATTATGATGGATTATATAATAAACTGGGTACGTACCTGTAGACCGTCTGTGGTGAGGTGCATCACAGGGGACGCTCTCTGGTGTAGGCATGCTATCGGGATATCTGATCCTCATCCAGTTTCGGTGTGGACCTGGACTGGGAGACACCCTACGGGGATTAGGGTGGGTCCAGGGGTGGATTATGGATTACCGGAGACTGGTGTTTGTGGTTACGGTGCTGTATAGCCTTATCGGCTACCATATTACTTTGTTGAATTGCCAATGATTGTATATTTATTGTGCTGCATATTATGCGTCATATTCTTGGATTTCTTAATATTTTTGATATCGGTGTTCCCTTTCTATGCCCTACTGAGCTTCTTGGCTCACCCCTCTTCTTGTTTCTCTTTCAGGTGAGTTGGATTTAGGTGATGCTTGTCAGCGGCGGGACGTATGAGCTGGTGTGTAGCCTCGAGCTGTTTCTTTAGCAAGTTTTGAGGATTTTGGATTTGTATTTGTATATATTTTACTTATTTACTCAGTCTGATTTCAGGTAGATAAGTCTTCTTATTTCCGCTGTTGTATAGATACTCCGATGTTTTCGATAGGTGTATATATGTGGTATTCTGGAGAGACTATGCCCATGTTATATTTCAGGAGTTGTTACTATTTTATATATTTTATATATTGATTTAGGTATATTGGATTAAGGGTTGGTTCGGGGGATGGGGTCCCCTGCCAGTCACGTTCTTATGGGTTTAGGTATACTTCGGTATACCTTGGGAGAGAGGGGCGTGACAGAAATGGCCTACTAAAAGTTGATCCAAAACCTTTGTACATGCAAGTTTCGTTCAGGCCGTGGGGGATAGCGGTGGCATTCATCTTTAGCCTGTAGTGAGACACATGGTCTTCTTGGTCATTTGTCCCGTTGTATAGTTTCATATTCAGAATGTTGAATCTGTGCGGCAATTCGGTCAAGGAAATTTAATCAGTGAACGGTGATCCTGCATAGTAGTTGACGCTGATTTTCTTTGGAGTAGAAGAGGCGCTCGCAAGCTTGTCTATCCTTTCATTTATCTCGAACAGCTGGCGGGCCACCTTTGCGTTAATTGCAGCTCCCATGAAAAGAGCAGAAAAAGTATCAGTGGAAAAGGTCTATAGCTGGGACAGTTGGTGAAATCAACCTGCGAGCCTCCACTCGGCTGTTGAGGGATCTCGATTGTTTCAGGTCCTTTGCCCTTCGACGTAGAGGCATTGATTCTTGAGCATTAACTACAGCTCCTCCCACATAAGTTTGGATAGGTGGGATATGGGCTTCAATTGGATTCTAGAATTGGGAAGGGTTTTGGTTCTTGAGTTGAAGCACTTCCTTGCATATGGCCACATTATCACTAGCTAAAGATGCCAAACGAGTGTTATTTTACTGCATTTCCTCTCTCCTTTTTGTTAATTCCTCTTTCATGGATACCATAAGTTCTATTAATTGGTTCGTTGTAACTTCACCGGAGTTAGCCATGGCTATAGCTTGTTGTAAGGTTTTCGTTCAAATGATTGCAAATAGCCCCATACCTGATGCACCAAATTGTAGGGGCAATTTTCTACAATCATTGAAGAGTCAACTTTGATTACGTGGAGGCTCGTCTGCACCTTTGAATCCTGCAAACATCACAACAAATACAATCGGGAAAGGTCTCAGACCTACTGAGGGTGTCGGTCATAGAGGCTTTGACGATCAAGTCAGTGGAGATCGGAGGTCGAAGACCGATGATGGTTGGAGTGTTTATGGTTGAATATTAAGTGAGGCGTTAGAGAGTTTTGATGTCTAGTATTCAATGTTTTGATCCCCTTCTCCAAGGTGGGAGTAGGGTATTTATACGCAGGTGAGGACAGATCTCGGGAGTTGTGTCATCCACTTGTGTCCTTTTTGGCAAAACCCAAGGTATAAGCATATGAAAGCCAAGTATATCGGACTTGTCAGGTTTGATAGATGAAAGCAGGATAGGATGTCGAGACATATGATAAGATGGGAGTTTGACATGTGTTGATCATAGAATGGAGAGTACTAGTGGGCTACTATAAGTGAATTGATATTATATGATCATACCTGGGGATACGTATCTGTCAAATACAAAGATGTTGGTGTGAGCTGGATTGGATCATGCTCTCTGGGAGGGAATGATCGTGGGCCAGATTGACGCCTAGGTACCCAGGCGCCTTCATTGTGGTCGCACCATTGCTAGGTGAAAGAAAGTTCCTGTTAAGTAATGACGTCATGAATACAGTAAAGCAAGTATAAGAGGGGACGTTAGCCGTTATTGTCAGATATGGTGTCAGATGTGACGTCAGGGTCACTGTTTGCTATCACGTGACTGTGTTGTTAATGGTTAGAGCCTCGAACGATTTGTATGGGCCTCAGCATAGGCTAGAGTGTGCCCGTTGGGCCTGTGAATTTGGGCATTCTGGACTTGGGTTCGTAATTATGTGGCCCAATGGGGCCATACGAATTTTGGTAACTACAACTATCAATGATTATATAAACTCTGTAACAGGGGCAAAGCGTCAGTTTAGTGAGCCCTCATTTTAATAAGACTTAGTATATAGTAAATTACATGAAAGACCCCTCTAAGTGTTTAGTAATTTCCAAAAAATACCTCCTAAATCTGTCCCACACAACTTCTTAGCCTTTGGATCCCCAAATACTATTACTAACCATTGGATTTGTCTAGCAAGAATAAGGCTAATTAACCAAAATCAATATCTCCTCTTCAGTCTTCTACATTCTTCGCACGGTAGGGAGCTTTGAAAATTGAAATAGGAGGAAGCACCGAGCACGTCGCTAATCTATCTCTGAATAGATCAATCTTATTTTTTCCTATACGCTCTTGCTTATGTCTTGTTCTCCTTGCAAATTTTGGTATGTGGTATGCCATGTTTGTCAATTGATTATGGTTAGGGTTATCATTTATGGGTTTTTTTTTTGTATATCTATCCATCTTTTGTTGGCATAGAGAGAATCAATTACCAAATTGATTTCTGTGTTTTATAATTTTATTATTAATAGAATTTTGTGTTGATTGTGCCGTAAGCTAATCAACCACTTTTTGACAAACAGTTTAATTTTAGTTACCAAGTGACAACTGGCGTAGTGGCAAGCACAGATTTTAAATTATTTTTCTACTACTTGTCTAGTTGTTTTTATTTGGTTATACTAGTCCACCGATTTTTTTTTCTTGGGGTTTTGTATTTTTGTAGTTATAGGTATTGAGTCTTTGGACACTTATACTTTACAGTTCACAGTATTTAAGTAGAGAAGAAAAAATTTATTTAAATAAATTCACTAAAACTTGTATAATTGTGTATCTTCCATTCAATGAGGTGATGAAACATTTTGGTTAAATTTTATGCACTATATTTTTAACTTGTCAGGATTGATATGTTTGTCAAAGGATAAATTTGTCACCAAACACGTATAATGGATGATCCATCTTCATTCATGACATCAAAGAAAGGTCATGTGGAGATCGTTTATGAAAATCTTCCTAAAGACCTGGGTTATGACGTTCAATATGGGATTATGGTGCTAATGACATAGACCATGTTCGGCAATCATACTTATAGAATGGTCCTTGTCAACCTATCTATCATGATTTTCCACAAACCCTCATGATGGATGAATTAAGAAGGTTCAATAAAGATTGATTTGCTCAATATTCTGATTGATTGGAGAATAGTGTAGCAAAAGATTCAACATATTGTCTCTATTGTTATCTTTTCAAAGCTAAAAGTAATGAAGGTGGTGGTGATGTATTTGTCAATCCTAGGTTTAGAAACTGGAGGATCAGAAAGTGAAGTTTGACCAACATTTTGAGAAACACAATAGTTCGCATAACCAAGCAAAAAGAAAGTGTCGGATCTCATGAGTCAGAAATTTATTGCAAGTATTTCAACTTTATTCACTAGTAACAGAAAATAAATACAAAATTGAATATCAAACTCGCTTGAGTGCTACTATTGATTGTTTTCGATTTCTCTTACGACAAGGATTATCATTTCGAGGTCGTGATGAATCTGAATCGTCAACAAATAGAGGAAACTACTTAGAGCTATTTCACTGGCTTGCTGACCACAATCAGAAAATCAAAAATTTCCTCTTTTGAAAATGCTCCTAAAACATCTCAATTGGTTTCATCAAATATTCAAAATGATCTTTGTATTACTATTGCTATTGAGGTCACCAATGCTATTATTAAGGATATTGGAGAAGCACCAATTACTCTTTTGGTTTATGAATCCCAAGATATATCAACCAAGGAACAAATGGTTGTTACTTTGAGGTATGTTGACAAAAAAGGGGATGATAGTGGATCATTGCATTGGTATTGAGCATGTTGCTAACGCCACAACAATCTCACTCAAGGCTTCTATTTAAAAATTATTTTCTCCCTATAAGTTAAGCTTATCAAGCTTGCGTGGAGAAGGGTATGATGAAGCTAGTAATATGGAGGTGAATTTGATGGTTTGAAAGAATTTATATTAAAAGAGAATCCATGTGCTTTTTATGTTCATTACTTCGCTCATCAACTTCAATTGGCTCTTGTTGCTATTGTAAAAAATATGTTTAAGAGGAGTTTCTTTTTGAAATAACTTCAAAAATCATGAATACTGTTGGAACATCTTGCAAAAGAAAAGATATTCTCTTAGCTAAGCAATATAATAGAGTATTTGAAGCACTAAAGAAAGGAGATATTTATCATGACAAAGGATTGAATCAAGAAATTAATTTATAGCAACCGGGTGAAACTCGCTAGGGCTCACTACATGTTGATTAGATTGATTGCTATGTTTTCTTCTATGCATGATGTAATTGAAATCATAATGGATGATGGTATAAGTTCAGAACAGAAGGTTGATGTAAAAGTTTTGTTGGAGATAATGCACTCATATGACTTCGTATTCACTATGCATTTGATGAATAATATTTCGGGAATTACTAATGATTTGTCACAAGCATTGCAAAGAAAAGAGAAAGTTATTGAAAATGCATTAAACTTAGTGAAAATATTTAGAAAGGGGCTACAAGAGATGAGATCTAATGAAAATTTTTGTTAGAAGAAGTGTCTTCATTTTGTTATATACATGAAATCAATGTGCCCAATATGAAATCAATGTGCCCAATATCAAGTGAAGAGTTTTTAGTTGTTGAGGGTATTATTGGTCTTGTGACAAAAATGGTTGAAACAAATAGACATTTGATTTATCCATTTGTTTACATGCTCATCATATTGGCCTTAACTCTACCATTAGTCGCTGCAATTGTTTAGAGAGCATTTTCTACAATGAAGATCTTAAAAATCGATCACACAATCGTATTGGAGATGATTGGTTCAATGCTTGTTTGATTACATACATTGAGAAAGATGTTTTTTGATTAAATTGAAAATAAGTTATCGTGCAATGCTTACAATCTATGAAGTCTCATAGGGAGTAATTGTAATTGAACTTCTACAGGTAATCCTTCATGCTTAACTCTATTTTTTATAGCTTATTGTCTTGTGAGTTGTGGCCCCCCCAGATTATTCTCTAGCTTCACCTTTGCTCTATAAACTACATGCTTGAAGTTAGGTTGAGAAAGAAAAACATAAGTACGATATATAAAGTTATTTGTTCTGTTTCAATCCACGTTAGAATTACTATACAAGCACAAACACTTTCTTTCTTCTTCTTTTTCCCACTCACAAACCACACAAAAAATACCAGTGCCACATTAACAATAAGTCATCCTTTTTTATTCAAAGATCTCAAAAAAAAAAAAAAAACTCAATCCTAAACAAATTTGAAACACGGCCCTAGACACTCTCAACATTAGGAACTTTATCACTTAACATTTGGACTCTACCAATTATTCTATTTAGAGGGGACAAGCTTTGACTTTGGCAGAAAACGAAGATCTTGTTAATCATTTCAAAATTGATGGACCAACACCAACCATAGTTGCAATGACCAAAAATTATTATCTTACTTAATCACGACTATAGCACAACCCCTCATGACAAGTCCAGTCATCACAAACTTAATTATTTTTTAAAAAATATTAATTTTCTATTTATAATACCATATATGTATTATGCATTGATCTTGTAACAGTATCATAAATCAAGCATATAACAAAAGTTCAAATAATGCACAATCATAATATATATATATATATATAATGAAAGACATCTTAATTCAAAAACATAAATTTAACTTACATATCCAGCTTTTCACCACAACATCAAAATCATCTCCTTCTTAATCATCTTCTTGTCATTTCTCGATTTTCTTGGATAAGTTGTTCCTTGTGCTCTTGAGTAGCCATTTTGGTTGAGCTAATACACGTGTAAATACCTCTTTTGGAGTTAGTTCCACTACACCGTAACCATCAAGTGTAGGTTGTGTCTGATTGAGCAAAGAAACCATTTATTCCTATAAGTTGTCATGTAATAATGTTAATAACATTATTTAAATAACATCGGCGTATTAAAGTATTAATAAATGTAAAAGGGTTCTTTACATGTACATTCTTCGACCCCACGTACCATTATGCCTTTGATGAGTCACTCTCCATAATACTTCTGGTCCATCAGGCCCTTCATCTATTATTGAGTCTCTTTGACAAATGACAAAACCATATATTGCACATTTTGTGCCAAGTATCATGTGATAATATCAATCAAGAAGAACTGATTTGTATATTAAAAGGAAAACAAGTAGTTTGTAATTGGAGAGGTAGATGTCCAATGAGGTATACATACAAGATTTACCTGAAAATTTGGTGTTGTAGTTTTGTGTGTCTATGGGGTAATGAAGAGAATACATATGTCACGTGATTTTAGCATAGCTTTATCATAACTCAAAGCATTATTTTAAAAAAAGAATGCATGTACTACAAGCATGCAATACTACAAGCATGCAACAATAATAATAATATTCATGTCTAATACTAAGACTCCATTTTTACTCCTAACAAACCAATCACACTACAAAAGTACTCTCCAATGTCAATATTGGTTCTCCTAGATTAATTGAGATTGTAATACGTTATTACAAGCAGTGCACTATTAGGATATATTTATCATCGGCTCTTCTTGGATGTAGTTCTTTCATTATACATAGATCTTGAAGATCTAAACGAGTGTAGGAAGTACCTGGTACACTTTCATTATCATTGCCATGACTCACATTAGTGGTTGTTTAATTATAGTATTATGATGAACAACATAAAATTAGATTGAATATGTATTATGGCGCCTAATGCTACTTATTAAACCTTAACATCAATTGATCATATGTGTCAAGTGGGAGAATGTAAGATTAAATATTAAATTAATCTATTTGTAACCCACATGATAAGAATGTGTGATCAGTTGGAGGTTTAATGAGATATGTTACATTTTCTTTTACGTCTAGTTGGTTAATAGAGAAGTGGTTTCCTACGTGACTCTTACTATGATGGGTAAGTTGAGATGAAGTTGAATAAGGAAACCATCCTCTCTCTACCCATAAAATGATACGCTAAGATCTCCAATTAACATAACATTGAACGTGCAAATTAAAGAGGGCTATGAGAGGGAAATAGTTTCCTACATCTTTGTTCAAGACTTGGATCTCGTGAAGATGTCGATAATGGATTCAAGTACTTGATAATTGTTTGAGAATTGTGAAAACCATGATAGTTCTAGATACTAGATTATCAAGTTGTTCAATTATTTGACAACCTTTGGTTTTAAATTATTACTTACATTGAATCCATTGGTTGCTAATCCAAGCCTAACATTGCAAGGATTGTAGGAAAATGTAGGGTGTTTCTCATCAAACGATTTCTTGTTTTAGAATCAATTAGATGCCTCAAAACACCATTAATTACATGCTTTTTATCATGCCATCGCATGGCAACAGCTAATTTTTCCGATATATATAGCCTTTGTAGTCTAGGAGTTATAAAAAAGTACCGCAAAGTCTTTTTAGAAATTTTCTTCCTCTTGCATATACTACCCACATCCTCATCACTTTACTTTGCATCTACCTATGTTCATCACATATTGGGCACTTATGAAAATTAGCATATTCCTTCCGATATGCAATCATTCACAAAAGCACCAATCTTATCATAGTCAAAACCAAGATCTCGAATCATCTTTTGAGCTTCATAAAAAGTTTCAAGCATTTGTTCCTTTAAACAATACCTCTTCAACATTTTTTGACAACACAATTTATCAACATCTTTATTAGGATCTTCAGTTACAATCACATGCAATTCGTGTTTCATGTCTGTATTGCACTCTCCTATTTGCAAATCATATATCATTCTATAGGTATCAATCACATAATCATCTAATTCATCTTCCTCCTCGCCAGAGTATGAAAAACATTCCTTTCCATGAAATGTCCGATTGATATATGTAGTCTCAAAACTAAATATTAACAAGTATAGTTCTACCATTTTCCGAGTAAGTTCATGCCCATTGTTACACTTACGAGTTACGACATGGACATTTGATCTTATCAACTATCCCAAGACATGCAAATGCATCATTTAGAAACTTTTTTAAACTAACGTCATATTCCAGTGAGCTTCGATGTAAATGAATCCAATCTTTACCTGAAAATATTACGTCACAAAAACCCTCGTCTCAAAAATTTGTGACGGAATATAACGACGGAAGTTTTGTGACGAAAAATTTTACTATGGAATTTGTGAATGAATATTCCGTCTTAAATTAAAAAAGTAATTTTTAGCGACGAAATATTCTACGGAGAATTTGTCACGGAATATTCCGTCACTACATTAGTATATTATTTTTAAAATAATTTACGAATTTCCTTTTTTGGGACGAAAATAAAATATTATTATTTTATGTCGCTAAATTAATTTAATATTTATTTATATTTGGAAGGACTCAAACTTCAATAGAAAAGAGAATAGGTCACCTATCAACATCCAAATTTGAGTTTAAGAAATGTATACATTTCATAACGAGAATCAGAGAAAAAAGAGTCACATAAGCTGAGAGGAGATTCGAGAAGAAGAAGAATAGGAGATGAGCGAGTTCAGAAACCTCCTCCTTTTTTTATAGGAGATGAGCAAAGAAGCTAGCTCAACCGAATAAAGATCTTCAAAACTAAAAATTGCTTCGAATGCAGAAAGAGTGAGTGAGGAATCACAAGAAGAAAATTTAGAAAGAGTGAGTGAGGAAGAAGGGGGGTTACACGGATCCCCTTTTGTTAAAGATTAGTCACAGAAATAGCCACGAAATGTGTCCATGGTTATTCAAATTAGCGACGAAAGTGGAATTCCGTCGCTATTTTCAATGATATAAAACCTACCATAAGTTGACATAAAGTTTGGCAGGCCTATTGGTAAACGAGATTTAGTGACTGAAAAACTATTACGTCCCTAATTTAGTGACGGAAAAGCTATTCTGTCACTACACATCCGTACCTGCACCAGGCTCCTATAAGAGAAAATACAATTTAGTAACGAAAAGAAATTAGCGACGAAAGTCGCTAAATAATATCATCTTTGACAAAAAGCTTTGAGCAAGTATAGATGTTTAATGATGAAATTTTGTCCGTCCCTAATTTAGTGAAGAAAAGTCACTCCGTCGCTAATTTCGTGACGGATAATATAGTCCATGGCTAAATTTGTGACGGAATGAATTCCATCACTAATCCATGACAAAAATCCGTCACAAAATTTGACAGGATTTGGCGCTTAATTTTGTCACGAAATTAGTGACGGAATATATTCGCCACGGAAATTTCTGTTAATAATTCCGTCATAGATCTGGTCAGCTACTAAGTTGACTTTTGGGACAGAACTTTGACTAAAATCCGTCGCTAATCATAAATTTAGTGAAGGAAAATATTCTGTCACAAAATCGACCCTTTCTTGTAGCATATTGTGAAAGAACTAAAAATAGTTGCCACCCTTGTCCATCCACTTAAATTCCTACAAACAACAAAAAAACCGTAAACTAAAACATTGTATATAGTTTCCGCCACTCTGTAAAAATAAGCGCAATTATTTTTTAAAGAGAGAGACAAAACCTTGTCTGCAGCTTCCTTGATGAAGGAATTTTATGGTAATTATTGTACCATTCAAGCCTCATCAACCCATATCTTCTATCTTTATGTTCGATCTCTCCCATGGATAGCTTGAACCTTTTTTTCTCGTCATTATTTGCGTAGAAGAATTGATAACACAACATTTTTAAAGCCAATTGGTCATTATGAAATATAAAATATAAAGAATTTAAACAAATAAACCTATGCAATAGTGGTATAGATATTGTCACTCACCTTCGTAGGGGGAAAAAGCAGTTTTGCATCCAAGGCTTATTGAGTTGAAATGTTGGAATGAGCGAAATCAGAGAACAAGTCATAGCATATTGTACTGTAAAAACCTGAGCAGGACGAAGACCCCTTTAATAATGATAAAGATCAGCATCCATAACAACCCAGTGCCTGTCTCGATCATTCCCATCATGAAAAATATTGTAGTAATGGCTTAAAATCCCTTCCACGAGTATTGGTTCTTTCGTTTTCTAGCTACAATCTGAAGAACCCATCACCAAATCAATTTCACATAAACATTTATCCTTACCTCTCAAGGGATTCCATTATCAGTTTCAAAGATCTGAAACACAAGAACCCCCAATCTGTTCTCAAAACCAAAATGAGGAACAATTAGAAGCTTAGAGGCCATAAGTTGAAGATTGGAGAAGAGATCAATTATGATTGAAACGGGAGATGCATTCACCGAACATAACTTCTATTTGCTTCGACTTCGGGAAGATGAGAGATATAAGCATCGCCTGCTTTTCAATGACACCCAAATGTCGAACAAAGGTATTTGTAGAATATCAGAGCTAAAGTGGTGTCCTGTATCTTCGGATAGAATGCGAGGCATATACTCCCAACATTAACTTATCAGTCATATCTTCCCTTTTCACATGAGAAGAAACTTAGAAAAGCGATGTCATGCTTATCCATACAACAAACACCTTTTAAAACCAACAGTTCTTCCTAAATTCTGTTGTCTCTGTAAAAAATCACAGCTTAAGTACGCAGTGGAATTTACATACCTCTTGTAGCGTGAATTGTGAAGAACTTTCAGGTTGTGGTGATTCAATACTCGATCGGTCACCGATTTCACAGCACAAATACCCTAAACAATAAAACAGGTTAGCTTGATAAACACTCTTCTCACAAGTGTTTGTTCTCTCTATTTCAAGAATTGGAAGTATCCAATTCTTTAGCTAACGTGCTTCTTAGAAGCGTACATCAAAAACTCTCAAACAGTCCTAATATAGAGACCTTTAAGGATAGAGTTTAATTGGCATTTGGATTCTATTTAATATTTGAAATAGTATTAAGTTGTTATTTACTGATAAGCTCAATTCAAATCCAATTAGGAGATTTGAGCCTTATCATAAATAACAACCTTATGGGCTTAATCAAATTACATACCCATATTGGGTGCTCCATATATTGAGCCATTTATTTGGGCGTAGCCCATTTATGATTCCCATATCTCCAACATACTCCCACTCACCCATTATGGGCTTGGGTCTAATCAAGAGAGAAGATCTTATATTGCTTGCTAACCTTTTTATGTCCTATTAGACATCATTGCCTGGCACCAGTGAATACAAGCAACTTAGTGTAATCAACTACAGTTTTTCCTTGAGCACTCATATCAATTGGATGTGAATATATATAGCTCGCTTTCCTAACTATGATCCATTAGGTAGCATCATCACATGACCATTAGATACATGTTAAAGTAGCGATCACTATTTCATAACTTTATGACATAGTCTGAAGTCAACTAAGGGTACGAATGTACATTTCCTTTTTAAAATAAGAAATCTTGGAACTCACATGATGAGGAAGCAGAGATTAATTCACTCACCTTCCAATTGGTCACTAGCACATGCAGTATGAAATGCATGCTATGGCAGAGTTTCTCTCATTCGTTCATGAATTAAGAGTATATGTCTACTCTCAAATTACACCACACAAGTATTAATTTAGTCACCTATTTCCTTTGGCGCCCAAATTGAAATTACAAACTTCGCTCGCTATTACCAGCGCCAAAAGAATTTCATACTTGGCTTTCTTTATAGGCTCACGATATATTGTGGATATATCATGTCGATTTCTTTTAAAAAAAATCTCATTTTAGCATTTACTAAGGCGATCTATATTTGAATCTTGACCACTCTATAGCGCACCAATCGCTTCCAGTGTCAATATTCAAATTTATCTCATCTTTACTCGCTCCCACTGCGAAAAAGGTGATTGCTCATGTGAGTGAGCCAATCTTGCCTATTGACATATTGACAATATTGTACTTATCTTTTCACAAAATTCATCAAGTGATAAAGTGAATAACATTCTCAGCATAAAATTAATCATACACATGAGTCTGTATAATAATGGACCACTAAAACAAATAATCACATCCTACTTAATCCTAGGGACTTTACATGTGACAAAAAAGAGTCCCTAGATATAGGTTTAGTCAGTGGATCAGCTACCATCTGACTGGTAGAGATGTGTTTTAGGACCACCTCATTTTGTGCAATCAACTTCTCTGACGTAGTGACATTTTATTTGAATGTGTTTGGTCTTTCCATGGTACTTAGGATCTTTAGCATATGCCAGTGCAGCCATATTGTCACACCAAATTTTGACAGGTTCTGATGCAGACTTTACAACTGACAAATGCTGTAGAAATCTTCTTAGCCAAACTGCTTCTTGGACTGCTGAGCAACAAGCAATGTACTCAACCTCCATTGTTGACAAGGCATTACAAGTTTGCTTCTTACTACTCCATTAGATAGCTCCTACATTAAGTATAAAAGCATATCCTGATGTGGATTTGCGTTCGTCTACATCTCCTCCCCAGTCAACATCACAATATCCAAACAACCGCAAATCCTTTCCTTGATAAACTAGCATATAGTTCATCGTTCCTTTCAAGTACCTTAATATCCTCTTGACTGCTTTCCAGTGTTCAGGCCCTGGATTCGATTGAAATCGAGTTACTAGCCCAACAGCAGAGCTTATATCTGGTCTAGTACACATCATTGCATACATAAGACTACCAACAGCACTTGCATATGGTACCCTGGACATTCTTTCTTTCTCTTCCGGAGTCTTGGGCTCCATATTTCGACTAAGGCTCACATTTTTCTCACAAGGAGTGTCAATGGGTTTGCAATTATGCATATTGAATCGCTCTAACACCTTTTTGATGTAAGTCTCTTGGGATAAAACCAAAAAACTTTGTCGAACGATCCCTAATGATTTTTACGCCTAACACATAACTGGCTTCACCCATATCTTTCATCTCAAAATTTGAAGCCAACCAACCTTTGGTGGTTGTAATCAACTCTTTGTCATTCCCAGCCAATAAAATATCATCCACATACAAGGATAGAATGACCATGCCATTCTTGGATGTCTTAATATATACACAATGATCTTCTTCCATCATTGTGAATCCCTCTTTTAAGATGGCTTGATGAAATTTGAGATTCCATTGCCTGGATGCTTGTTTCAGGCCATAAATGGATCTTTTGAGCTTGCAAAACTTACGCTCTTGACCCTTGACCTCAAAACCAAAGGATTGATCCATATAGATCTCCTCATCTAGTTCTCCATTTAAAAATGTAGTTTTTACATCCATTTGGATCAAGTCCAAATCCATATGTGCGACAATTGCCAGGATAACGCGAATTGAAGCAATCCTCACAACTGGTGAGAATTTCTCTTCATAGTCAATTCCCTCCTTTTGATTGTAACCCTTGGCTACTAATCTAGCCTTATATCGATATATGGTCCTATCAGATTTACGTTTGATTTTGAGAATCCATTTATTCCCAATAGTTTTTCGGTTCGGTGGAAGACTAACCAAGTCCCAGACATGATTTTGTTCCATTGACTCCATCTCCTCTTTCATTGCATCCATCCATTCCTTAGATCTAGCACTAGAGAGAGCGTCTTAAACTAACTTTGGCTCATCTTCGGTATATAGTGGAGCTATCATGAATGCCTTCCCTTCAATCTCAAATCGATGACGAGGGACAGGTTCACGCATAGTCCTTCGAGGTTGAGATTTATCCCGATGATGCTCCGCCTGAACATTTTCAGGTACAAAGTCGCTCCTACTGTTTCCAAGAGGTTGAGGTATTTCCTCATTTTCCTCAATTGGGCAACTACTTGCGCCATTGTTGGTATTTTCAGTTTCATAGAACTGAAAATCCTTTTCAACCTCCCCTTGGGTAGGGAATTTATTTTCTAGGAATGTGACATCTCGTGACTCAATTTCTGTCACCCTACCATCATTGTCTTCTCCAATGAAAACATAACCCTTGGAATATTCACAGTACCTTATGAAGATATATTTCTTTCCTCGGGCTCCCAGCTTTCCAAATTTTGAAGTGGGCGTATGAATGTAGGCAGTAGCACCCCATGGACGCAAATGCCTTAATTTGGGCTTTTCTCCTATCCATAATTCATAAGGTGTTGTCTTGACAGACTTCAATGGCACACGGTTAAGTACATAGGCCGCAGTTAACAATGCATCTCCCCAATAAGGGTTCTATTTCTCCTTTCCGCAACACCATTTTGTTACGGTGTATATGGAACAGTTAGCTGTCTAGCTATACCCTTTTTATCACACAATTCCTTGAATTATTCTGATAAATACTCACCTCCACGATCGGTCCTTAGTGCCTTTATGCTTTTGTTTAATTGATTCTCTACCATATTCATATATTTAGTGAAGCATTCCAATGCCTCAGATTTATGGGAGATCAAATAAACATAACCATATCGTGTGTAGTCATCTATAAATGTAATGAAATATGAAGCACCATGTCTTGCTCTCACATTCATTGGGCCACAGATATCAGAATGAATTAATTGCAGAGGAAAAGTGGCTCTTTTTGCTTTTCCAAATGGCAATCTTCTTGCCTTTCCAGGTAAACAATTTTCACATGTGGGCAGTTCACATTTGGCTAATGGGCCTAATAGGCCTTCTTTAGCTAGACGATTAAGTCTATCTTGCCCAATGTGTCCTTATCAAGTATGCCATAACATACTATTATCCGAAACACTAGTAGACGTATCAACAAAAGATGCAGAATTATTATTCACATTATTAACGGTATCCAAAACCATTAAACCATCAAGCAAAAAATCAGAACCATAAAATACTTTGTCCAGGAAAAACTTAACACAACCAACTTTGAATTCAAAACGAAAACCCAAATTTAGAAGAACTAAAATAGATAGTAGATTCCGCCTAACTTCAGGGGCATATAAGCATCATGGATGTAAAGGGTGCGTCCTCCTTGCAGATCCAATTTGCAAGTACCAATCCCCAACACTTCAGCATAAGTGTCGTTTCCCATGTAAATCCTACGGCTCCCCTTCGGAATGCGACGATAATCTACAAAGGCCGATCTATCCCGAGCTATGTGGTCTGTTGCTGCTGAGTCTACAGTCCAATGATGAACAGTTTCAACCAACATCAAACTACTAGTCACATATAATTGAGAAAGAATAGAATAGTCTTTACTCACCTTCGCTTCGGGACATTCACGAGCGAAGTGACCCAGCTTGTCACATTTAAAACAAGCCATTTATGTCTTGTCTTTCTTCTTTCCACCACGCTTGCCACGTTTGCGATTTTGGTACTTTGGGCCTTTTGCATCATATTTTGCTTTCTTTGGGCCCTTACCCTTACCCTTATATCCTCCTTTGCATTTATTGGACTGGGCCACATTTACCTCAGAGTTGGGCTTATCACCTATAAGACGGTCCTCTTTCAGCTCCACATGTCTAGAAACATCATCAAAAGTGACAATACCTTCATTATGAGTGAGATTTACCCTCATATCTTCCCACGAGGGTGGCAAAGATCGAATCACAGCTTGCACCTGTTGCTTATTTGTCAACACGTGCCCAGCCTCCGCCAACTCGCTAATCATGTTAACCATTAAGGTCAGATGCTGCTTCATAGTTGTATGAGGGTGCTTCACAAACCTTTCAAAGTTGAGGGTGAGATGGCGCAATCTAGTGGTAGTAGTACCGCCAAGCTGCAGCTTCACAGCATCCCACATTGCTTTAGCCGTCCTATGCTTCTCAAAACGTAGCATTAGATCATTACGCATGCTACTTAGCATCAAAATGCGAGCAATGTGATCCTTGCGCTTGAAAATGCAGTTTATATGGCCACACAAAACCTGCCTTTATATGGTCAGATCTGCCTGCCAAAATTGGTTCACTTTTTCTAACAAAAACTTGGGACAAGTATCCTCCGTGGATCTATAGACACGCGTCCCTAGAAAACGCTACAAAAGGATGGCCAAGAACTCTTTGAGAGGATCATCTTATTCTTCTTTTCTCTTGCTAAGCAACATTTTGAGTATTACTCGAGTTTTAGCGTCTAAACCAACGTTTGATTAATATCTTATTTATATACATTTATTTTTTATCTATACTCATATTTTTTGCTATCATTATTTTCAAGTTAATTTTTACTAACTCAATCATCGAAGAATTTTTCGCTGACACCCCATCGGTGTCCCAATTCTTTGAAAGTAATTTTGTGTTTTGCTTCTCATATCGTTGGTGGCCCTTTGAAGATAATCCTTGATTGTATAATTATCCTTTCTAATAGTCACAAAAAATCAGTACATGGAATCGCACTCTTCGAGCATGGCTTATTGTTACCCTCATCTTTGGATTGGTACTTGGACAGAAAACTGCCCGTTCTGCGTGAACTTCCCTAAAATAATTCTTATGCCCAAGACTCTCAGGAGAGAGAATTTTTGTTATGACACCAGTTGTCATGCCTTCGTGAGGATGATAATACAGCAACCGCAAAGAATTTTTGAATCTTTAAATTGGTATGTGACATCGTGACAACAATTGGAAAGCTTTTTCCAAACAATAACAAGCTTCAGACCAAACTACAAGCAATTTGTCACCACCATGATGAGGCAGCAACATCCAACTTATTTGGAGCTTGTTTCACAGCTACAATGTCATGACCAATTGAACTCTCTAGTACTCTCTAGTACCTGAAAACAAGGTAATTTTAAGGAGGTCGAGCTTCATATGGAGCTAGTAACTTTACTCGAAGTAGAAGCAACTCTACTCAATTCACAACTGATGGACGTGGGTTTCAAGTCCATGGAGGCTAGCCAATTCATCCGCAATATAGCTCGCAAAGCCATGATTAAAACTCTATCTGTAGGCCACAAGGAGCGTGTGATCAAAATTATAACGATGGACCACGCAAGCCTCTACCTCCAGGATGTTGGCGAATGAACCTGCTGAAAGAGAACTGTATCTCAATGTAGTTTGCACCCACTGTAAAGAAATCGATCACATTGCCAAAATTTTCTGGTGGCTCCAATTAGTTGAACAACATCAGATTGATGAACTTTCACAAGCTTTTATTGCTCTAACCTTGGACTAGATGGTTTCAAAAATTAAATGGACCACAGACACCAGTACAACAAATCACATGATAGGTAATATGGATTTGCTTCAAAACTTGCATCAATACTTTGGCTCTGATTCTGTTTTAGTAGGAAATGGTTCACCTTTGGTTATCAAAGGAATAGGTGACACTTGCATGAAAAAAATATGGCCTTAAGATTATCAGATGCCTTTGGTTAAGAAAATTTATTGATCAATAACCTTTGAATTTTGAGTTTTTTGATGTTGGATTTTACGTTAAGCAACGAAAAATAGGTCAATAGGTGACCACAGAAATGCACAAGGGTGACTTTTATGTTCTTTCCAATCCATTGGAGGCATATTTCCACACCGATTTAAAGTAGGGACGACCAAAGTATGGCACCAAACGTTGGTCATCCCCATGTGGGTACTTTATTTTGCTTAAGAATAGAGGATTCATTAATGTTTTAGGCTTTAGGCTCAAATAAATCATAATTTTTTGTTGATAGTTGTTAGTTAGGAAAGCTTAGTAAGTTATATTTCGCTCATTTTGAACATTCAAGTACGGATATTTTTTACAAAATATATTGTGATTTATGGGGACCCGCTCCTATACTATCTCTGAAAAATTTTAGATACTATGCATGCTTACTTGAAGATTATTCAAGATATACCTGGCTTATTCCTCTCAAAACAAAGGTTGATTTTGTTGATGCTTACATTGACTTTGAAAAATATGTTGATCGTCAAGTTAACAAAAAAATCAAGATTTTCCATTCTGATTGATGAGGTGGATTTGTTAACAATAAATTAGAATTATATTTCAAATCACAAGAAACTATTCATCATCTATCATGTCCTTATACACCTAAGCAATCAAGAATGGTCGACAATGCTCTTTCACAATTCCTTGTCATAGAATCTTTTAGTTGAACCATTTAACACTGCTACTTTTTTAATAAATAGACTTCTATCGATGCAATTTTCTACATCGAGAGAAAAAAGTAAAGTAGAAAGAAAGAATGTATAAAGTAATACAAGAACACAAAGATATACGTGGTTCGGCAACTTGCTTAGTCCAAGGAGGTCTGATCTTTTATTGAAGAAATGAGTGTCCAATATCCCCTTACAAATGTGGGAATGATATGTATTTATTGGCCTTGGGGGTTTGTCAGTTGATGCAGTTATGTCAGTTCCTAAGATAATTTAACCACCTCTGGTAACCTCCTGTTGTAAAAATCTTTACAAAGTGTAGCTATTTATAAAGGATGCCAAGACTCCTAGTCCAACTAGGAGACTACTTGTTGATAAACATGAAAAGTCTTTAAATTTATCCTAAAATTATTTAGGTAAATAAAAGGCTGGGGGTATTTGTGGAGTAAATTACTACACACTCCGTATGTATGTCAGTACGGTTCTAGAAGAATGACAGCTCCCAGACAAAAGAGTTTTATCCAGAAGCAGTTTATCCGACGGTTATAATTAGGCAGGAGCAGTTACAACAAGAGGTTACCAGAGGCGGTTAAATTGTCTTAGGAACTGACATAACTGCATCAACTGACAAACCCTCAAGGCCTATAAATACATATCGTTTCCATATTTATAAGGAGATCATTGACACTCAACTCTAATAAAAGATCAGACTCCGTGGACATAAGCAAGTTGTCGAACCACGTAAATTTGGTGTCATCATTTTCTTAAAGCTTTCTACGTTATACGTATTTTAAACTTCGGTGTAAATTTGGCATCGACAAATACCCCTAGCCTTCTAATTTAGCCTAAGAGTGTTTGGATGAATCTAAAGGCTTCCTGTTCAAAGGTAATTTAAAGATTTTTTTTAGGGTAGGGGGATGCATTTCCCTAGGGGAGTGTAGCCCTATGGGGCCGCATCTACCTCGGGGGAGAGCAGCCCCTTGAAGGCCGCATCTCCCTATGCCCTGGGAGCAGCCCCTTAGGGGGCCGCATCTCCCTAGGGGGAGAGCTACCTCCTTGGGACTGCATCTCCCCTAGGGGTGAGCCCCCTCGGGGCTAGACCTCCGGATGTACCCCTTTTGAACAGGTATACCCCTTCGAAAGTAGCCCCCTTCGGCATACCCTCTTCAGTCGTACCCTCTTCGGGACGTACCCCTTTGGCGGGCGGACCTCCTCCGACAGATGTACCCCCTTCCTTTGGCGGCGAACGGACCCACTCCGGCTGATGGACCTTTTTTGGGCATATTTTTCATAGGACTTTCCAGGGGACTTCTTCCAGTGGCCTTCGCTTGCTTATCCTCACTCAAATCCAAGAATTATATGCGGAGAAACTGACGGTCGAAATTCCCTAGCTCTAGGTGAGACTTTGGTCGAGGACCCCCTAGTTAGTAGGGATCTGCTTTCTTTTCAAGTAGTCTTTTTGTTTTCATACAGTATTTGTAGGATTTAGCTTCTTTCGTATTTCGTACTAGTCTCTTTGACTAGTAGTAGAACTTACCCTCTTCGGCATTTTGTACTAGTCTCTTTAACTAGCAGAGCTTAGCATCTTCGGCCTTTTGTACTAGTCTTTTTAACTAGCAGTAGGATTCAGCCTCTTCGACTTTTTACACTAGTCTCTTTAACTAGTAGTACAAATTAGCCCATTCGACCAAGAGTTAAGACTCACTTAGTCTTTTTCCTTTACTAATATCTTTAATTAGTAAATTGAAGCCTCTTTGGCAATCAAAGAAAGAATAACATGATCATATGAAGAAAAAAACATATTATTTTATTGAAAATACGTAACCCATAGACATTGGCATAGTAGGTATTACACTTAGAATTTCCTCAAATTGGAGATATTCCAAATTACATGGACATTTTTTCCAGCTCCATATGAATCAGACTTTGGAGCCTTGGATGACTCCTTCTCTCATTGGTTTTTGTCAGGTTTTATGTTATCATTTCTCTGGACTCCTTCTTGAGGGTAGGCTAATTGATGATCCCCCCCCTTATCTTCCTCAAGCTTGACATACTGCTTTATCATATCTTGTAATGCACTCATATTCCTTGGTGGTGCCATAGTTAAGCTCTCCAATAATTTATGATCCTGTGGCAGCCCCAATCGAAAGGTAGTCACGACAGTCTTCTCATCACAATCTTCAATATCTGCATAAGTATTTGAGTACCGGATGCGTAGGCTCTGAGAGATTCTCCCTTCCTCAGGTGCAAGGTAAACAGAGTATCTAAAGTTGTCGGATCTCTATTGTTTGCTATGAACCTTGTCACAAAGATTCGTGCCAACTCCTTCCAACATGAAACTGAGTTTTCTAGAAGCTGATGGAACCACTTTATTGTTGTGGTTCCCAAGCTTGATTGGAATATTTTACACATAAATCCATCTCGGTTTGTCCACAAAGCCATCTTGTGTGAGTATGCGGATATGTGATGCACAGGATCCGTCTTTCCATCGTATATGACAAATGTTGGAGGAGAGAATTTGCTTAGAGGATCTTCCAAATGTAGAGCCCATACATATCGGGTAGAGGTCATTTTCTTAAGAGTTCGCTCAGCCTCCTTTTGAGCACTCCATAGGGCTTCTCCAACATATTTCTTCAAATCTACTCTTGCCTTTGGACATGACTTCGATGCCTTGTCCTTCTTGATGTCATTAGGGATCTGTATCTTGCCATCCATAGGGATGGATTGCGTCTTCTTCCTTCTGGGGTCAGATCTCTCCTCCTGCGGTACCTTCCAGTACTCTCGCTTTCTCGCTGTCGAACACGTTTAGGATTAAAGTACTCACATTCCTGGGCAACAGTTTGGATTACACTAACCAAGCGCTTACCCTTACTTCTTATGGATTGAAGCTTCTCCCTCAGGGATTTAGTGTGCTCCTGTCTCTGTTGGAGGTCTTCTTCTGCCAGAATGAGAGCTTCCTCCAATTCCACTTCGTACGGAACTTGCCTCCTTACGTCTTCTTCATGCTTATCCCTTTAGACCTGAACATCGTCAAGAGGTAATTTGTAACACCCCAAATTCTTCACCATAGGTAGTTACACGGCACGGTAACTATTCGTGTATTCCCAGATACTCGGGTCCACACAATTAGCATACCGTAAGCCTTAATTATCGGATTACATCATCCTAACATCAAAGTTTCCAAATTTCTTAATAATCCATACAATCGTCCCATAGCAAATACGTACTTATGGACCTAATACCGATAAAAGTTCTTACATCCGTTTATGAGGTTCTAAATTTATTACAAAACCATGCACCGTATTATGCCTGGATCCCTTCACTTAGCACTTCCGAATATCTACATGTATGAAAGACATGTAGGAGGGTTAGCCAAGCTAATCATAGAACATATATATATAGTCATTTAATTTCTTTAACTTTCGAGAAATTTTAACAATTATATAAGATCACTCATAATAGGAAGAACCAAATCAATATGCATGTAGTCTAACAGGAAACAACATAATATAAAAGACGAAATGTCATTTTATAGAAACGTAACTCAAATTCACAAGTCATGAAAAAAACATTCCCCGTCTGACATTCCAATTGTATAGTAATTCACGTATTCCCAAGTACGATTTTCCCGGATTCGTCAATTCGGTTAGTAAATGGGAACTCCACCGGTATGCTTTCCCGTCGGAAAGATCGTGGCGAAATGTTTCCAGGGTGTGGGAGTATAATCGCTCCAACCACACCACCCTAGTCGCACCACGGGACTAGTTGCAAACCCACAACCGAGCCAAGGTTGAGGTGGCCATGTGCACAGGCATGCAATGCTTATATCCGTTAATTCCGAGTAACGAGGAACGCAGTATAGGGAGTTTGAAATCATATTGTCACTAGTATCAATCAAAAGATTTAATGACATTCAACACCTCATAAATTTCTTAGCACAACATCCCTTTTAATCAAAGCATGGCATGCAGGTGCATTCACAACTCAATTCATTTGTAACTCTAATTACGAAATCGTCAATCTATACGAGCTTGGATTCAAATTCTGAAATGTCGTGCACATATAAAGATATGTATAGCGAAATTTCGTATCATTTTTTTTTCATGGTTCTCAATCGGCATCTATGACACATAATAATTGGACACATATCAAATAGTGTATTTCCGTATAATCATAATAGGAAAAACTTGCAAATCACGTCAAAATATTTTAGACATAGTAGCGACGACAAACCTTACATAATCACATCAAGTAGTAAATATATTCACTTAAAATCTTTTTAATATTTTAGCAACGGCAACCCTCACCTTTGCCGACAATTCAAGTTTGAGCAGGGCCTTTCCCTTTTCTTTTATCGTAAACAAGGCTTGGTCCAACGTCTTCCGTTCCTAGTCAAATCATTTGCTTTTACTTCAACAAGTGCACAAGCTTAATGAACATATTAAGTATATTGCTACTTGTATGATATGAGTTTATTAAGCTTTAAGATTTTGGTTCAGTGACCGTATATTCCTAGTTTTGAAAACAACGAATTTCGCCTGACTTGACTATATCATGATCTTAAACCAAATCTTGTTATACTTGGTTTACCACACATTTATATCCAAAATAGATAGAGCTATGTTAGTCAACATTTTTATATACTAATAGTATATCATTCATCATATCTATATTTCCTATTCCCGTTTATGCAGGTTATTGGGTACAAGGCTTCTAGATTATTTCATGCATGTGATAATTTGTTTAAGGTCACATGATTCATGAAATACATGTATGCAAATACCAATAATCAGTGTCTCCATTTATGATCGTTACTCTTAAAGAGACATCACTTCATCCTGACTAGTATTCTATAACCTCCAAATTTTATCATGCATCTTGGGACCCACACATTCCCTAAAAAAAATCAACATGCAGGTTCAGTTACTTGGTTTCTAACTCATATTTCGGTTAAACTACTTGAAAGATGATCAAGTCCTTGGTTTCCTGCACGATTTCTTCGTGTATTTCATTATATAAGAATTAGTTTGATATTCTAAATTCCTCGGCAGTCCTGCATACAATCCTTATTTCCATCCGATCTACACATGCATGCCATGATCCCATCTAAATGCATCATGTCCCTATATTGATTCGTATAACATCAATGATTTTGAGTGTCTTTACCTTTAACCTCTCGCTTTCTCCTTGTGCACGAACTCCTCTTCGTTCACTGGGTTCTCCTAACCAGAGATTGTATTAATACTTATCAGAGCCTCGGTTGTAAGCTCCTAACTAACCAAAGCAGGAATGGACTCTTTCTTACCTTGATTGTTTTTCTTCTTTTCTTTTCTTTTTTTTTTCTCTCAGTAATACGCTTGAGTTCTTCCAAATCCTAGCAAGGAAATATCTTACACCTTCAGTGGCTCATCCACATAATTTTTATCAAATTTTTAATAGGAAAGAAACTTACCTGCACTCCTGAGTATTACTGCAACTTGACTCTTCTTCTTCTCAGGTGTTGCTTTCACTCTTACTCTTACTCTATCTTTCTTTCATTCTCTCTCTCTCTTGCTAGGTCTCATATGCTTGTGTACGAATGGGTATCTCACTTCCTCTTCTCCTTTTTAATCTCTATTTGGTCTTCGTCCAAGTGACAGTTGGCGATCATGCAGCCTCCTAATCGATTACCCTGTGTAATTTCACTTCTCTATACACGGCAACCCACTCTCCCATATCTATCACTTAGATTTTTTTTCTTATTTTTGGTCTTATCCCCATTTGTTCTCATGTGAGGCTTACTAATTTGTCTTATTAGGAACTAGTTACCTATTACATTCCTTTATGCAAATCCAAAGTGTATATTTGCTACCATTATTTTTCGTAACCTTATATGTTCATGCATGCATTTATTATATAAGCTTAACGTACATTTTTAATTTATTCTCATATATGCATGATAACATACTCCTAATTTAATTTTTCAATTATCAATATTATATATGTGCATATATTTTCGACACGTATGTAAGATTCTTTTTTTTTTTTTTACACGTACTTGGTAAAAATTTCCATATGTTACATAATTCTTCCCTCCTAGATCCTTATGGAACTTGAGACATGATGCTTTACAGAGAAACTCTTTGCTTCCCACAGATGGCGCCAATTATTGATGCAATTTTCTACACCTAGAGAAAAAAATAAAGTAGAAAGAAAGAATGTATAAAGTAATATAAGAACACAAAGATATAAGTCGTTCGGCAACTTGCTTAGTCCACGGAGGTCTGATCTTCTATTGAAGAAATGAGTGTGTCAAATGTTGGAATGATACATGTATTTATAGTGTTAGAAAGCTTGATGCGGTTATAGAGGTTGGGTGCAGTTGTGGTGTCTTCCTCCAAACATGATAATCTCCTTGAGTAACTATTGTCTGAACCGCCTCCTCCTTGGCAGTTGAAACTGCCTAAGTCATCAATTGGAATTGTCTTGTCCCTATCATCTCATGTGGAAGAATAACCTCCTCAGCTATGCGTACCTTCAATATTTTCCTCCACAACTTCCATCATTGGGCATAAATTTTGACACTCCATAATTTGTCAATCCGTCAAGTGTCAAAAATGTTTTTCTATACAATCTTATCACCAAAGACATTTAGAAGGAACAACTCCTTGGTATGAGGGATCCTCACCACCTGCACCATGTCAGGAAACTCCATAAGGCCCTCTATGGAAATTGGATGTCAAAAATTCCTTTCTGCACGATCTTCTCACCAAAGATATTTACAAGGAACAACTCGTTAGTATAAGGGATCCTCACCACCTACACCATGTTAGCAAACTCCAAAAGGCTCTCTATGGCCTCAAGCAAGACCACGAACATGGTTTGATCTGTTGAGCACCTTTTTATTCAAATTTTGTTTTGTTTATAGTTTAGGGGATCGATCATTATTTGCACTTCAGTCAACTTAAGGTTCTTTGATATTACTTCTCTATGTGGATGATATATTTCTTAAAGGGTCGAGTGTTCAACTTGTTGATAGGTTTATCACCGTTATTAGCAAGCAGTTTCCTATGAAGGATCTTGGATAGCTTCATCATTTTTTTGGGATTGAAGTCACTAACAATAGCTCCAGATTACATCTTTCTGAAACTCATGATACTTTAACTATTTTAGAGAAAATCGATAGGAGTGACTGTAAACAATGAATTCTCCAATTGAATACAAATCAAAAGGACTCCAAAATAACACTCTGGTTGTCGATCCTAGCTATTTCCATAGTATTGTTGGTGCTCTCTAGTATTAATATTTAACCGTCTGAATATATCATATAGCTTTAATCATCTCTCTCAATTCATGCATGCACCAACAGAATCACACTCAACAATGACTAGACGCATCCTTTGTTATATCAAGGGCACAATTCGTATTGGCTTACATTTCACATCCCACAGTACACTTGATCTTTGTGTGTTTTCTAATGCAGATTGGGCAGGATTTCCTATTACACGATGATCTATGACTTGCTATTGTATGTATCTCGATCGCAATCTCATTCCCGACATTTAAAGAAACATACAACCATCTCCCGTTCTAGTACAAAAGTTGAATACCATGCCATGACCCACCTTTCTTATGAAAGATATTTGTGTTTCTATTTGTCGTTCTCCCAGACTTATTTTGCGACAATGTGAGTGCACAATACATGACTGTCAATCTTGCCTTCCATGTATGAACAAAACACATTAAGTTTGGGCCCTTGGAACTTTTAATAGTAATAGACCATTGATTATAAAGCCCACAGATTTAAGATACAAGGTACGAGAGGGGCAGCATAGAGAGAGAACACGGAAAGATAAGTGTTCTTTTGGGAGGAAGTTGGTCTAAGGCTTAATCTCATCTTCGTTCAAGCAAAAGAATAAGTAGACAAATTCTCTTTTTTTTATATGAAAAATAAATTTATCGTTCAAAAGATTTTTGTAAAGGAATTTAGGAAGGTTTTCGTGAAGGATTTCAAGGATTTTAATTATTTTAAAGAATGTTTTATTGAATATATTATGGATAGAGTTTTGCTATGTGTTTTTTCTTTCGACGTAATTTTAATGGTGATTTTGTATAGTTTTGTTTGATTTCATATAGTTTTGTATCGTTTCATACTCTGAATCCTTCTTAATAAACTTTCTGGAAGTGTATTTCAATTGACAACAAATTTTAATGTGTATTATTTTATCTCTATTGGCTTTGTGAAAACTGACTCATTCCTCAGGGGGTAAACTGAGGGTACTGATTCGTTTCTCAGGTGCTAAACTGAGGGTACTCTTATTGATATTACTATGTGATTGTAACAGGGACAATAGAATTAGGTTGAGGTTGAATGAGAAGGGAGGTTGAAGTAATGTTATTTTTATTTTTCGATAACTTAGTTTATTTTATTTACTTCATGTTGGAAGTTTTGAATTAGGTTAATTTGAATAAGTGTCCAAACATTGACAGATTGAATGTTTAAATTTATTTAATAAAGTTCATTTCAATTTTGAATTAGGTTAATTTGAACAAGCATTTCGTTAATTGTATTAATAGATTTTGAGTTCAAGTTAAGTGATATTTTTCAGCCTTACATGCTTGTGGGGTACCCATGAGTACGTGGCGTTGTTACGTCTTTGACCTTCAGGCTGGGGCCACTATACTTTTTACGGGGTTGAGTGTTCAACTTGTTGATAGGTTCATCATAATTCTTAGCAAGGAGTTTCCTATGAAGGATCTTGGATCGCTTCACAATTTTCTAGGGATTGAAGTCACTGACACTAGCTCTGGGTTACATATTTCTAAAGCTCATTATGCTTTAACTATTTTAGAGAAACCCCATTTGATTGATTGTAAACAATGAATTCTCCAATTAAATATAAATCAGAAGGACTCCAAAATAACATCGCCATTGTCGATCCTAGCTATTTCTGTAACATTGTTGGTGGTCTCAAATATTTAACACTTAACCATCTAGATATATCATATAGCATTAATCATATCTCCTTTCAGGCGTGCACCTACAAAAGCGCACTTGACAATGACTAGGCGCATCCTTCGTTATATCAAGGGCACAATTCACATTGGCTTACATTTCACATCCCACACTACACTTGATCTTTGTATGTTTTCTGATGTAGATTGGGCAGGATGTTCTATTACACGATGATCCATGATTTGCTATTGTATGCATCTCGATCGCAATCTCATTCTCGATGTGTAAAAAGAAAACGACAACCATCTCCCGCTCTAGTACAAAAGTTGAATACCGTCGTGCCATGACCCACAATACTGCTAAACTCACTTGGCTCACCTTTCTCATGAAAGATACTTGTGTTCCTATTTTTCGTTCTCCGGTCTTATTCCTCGGTAATATAAGTGCACAATACATGATTGTTAATCATGTCTTCCATGCATGAACAAAACACATTAAGTTGAACTATCACTTTGTACGCTAACGAGTTACAGTTGGTTGACTAATTACTCAGTATATTTCCACTATTGTCGAGATAGCAGACATCTTTACCAAATCGATGTCCAAGAAGATCCTCTTTTACTTTTGCATCAAACTATGCCTCCACCCACGACATAGTTTGCAGAAGGGAATTAAACAACATAAACTGACCCCTTCAATTAGTCCAAAACAGGCATGTGACAGGACAAAGGGAGACATAAGGTGACATAAAGAGATATGGCAGGTACTTCTCAGAAGTTCGAGGTAGAATTCTCTAAGAGTTTGGTTAATTCAACAAACAAGATATTCCACTTAAATCATGATTGGGAGGACAACAAGCAAGATCACATAGATCCTTATCACTTGGCATTTGACCAAACAAATCAGCCACCCGTGGATCAATTACCTCTCCATAAGATGGACTCCAATGTTGGATAATATCATTAGCTAGTTAGTTGAATAATGTTACCTTAGATCATCTCTTCATAAGATGGACTTCAATGTAGGGTAACATCATTAACTAGTTGAATAATGATCATGTAAACTAAGTGCTTGAAGTTAAGTTGAGAAAAAACGTAAGTCAGATAAATATAAGTTCCTTGTTTTGTTTCAATCCATGTTACAATTACTAATTTCTTCTTCAATATTGTTTCTCACTAACATAATCCTACATGTAGTAGGTAGAGTTTGTGGGTAACAAATGGATATAAGTAAAATTATCATTTTTAATTGGACGTGGTTTTGGAATGAAGGTTGGAAATAGTAGATGTCGAATTTATAGAATAAAAACATAATGGTAAATGTTAAAAATTTATCTTTTTTTTCATTATGGGTTGCTGATGGTACATTTGATACTTATAGTTTCGAAAGAAAGAATGATGAAGGCGGAAACGACAATTACGATTAAACCAATACTTAATTAAGAAAGCAAACACTTAAATCTACTAGACAGAGAGAAAACATCCAAAAAGTTTTGATTAATTCTTCAAACCAAAAGATAATGAGCCCTAGGAGTGGTTACAATCCTAATAAAACAAAAAATACAAAAATGCAGAACTATCAAAACGTCCCAAAAACCCTAAAAGACCCATTTGAAGCCCTAAATAGTAAAATTTGACAAATAACCACTTCAAAACGAGTCTCTCATCCAAATTTCTCACAATTATAACAATGTAACTTTTTGGTTCTTCTAGATGATCCGCATATAATTAAGTTGCCACTAGTCCTATGTAAGTCCTTCCCACTTCAAAAAGAGTTCATCCTTGAGCGAACTTCAAGGTTACGCGGCTTAACTGAAGTGGTACTCATACAAGTCAGATACATTGAAGGTGTTAGACATAACCATGTGCGCTGGCTGATTCACTATATAGTCACTATCATTAATTTTCCTCAAGATCTTAGAAGGCCCGTACTTCTTAGTCTTCAATCTATTGTACATGCAAACAGGGAAACGATCCTTGCACAAGAATACCATGACTATATCTCTCCTTTTACAAACAACCTCCCTCGCCTGTGCTTATTAGTAGCAATTTTGTACTTGGCATCTATCACCTTAAATTTCATCTTAACTTCATGATGTGCTAATTAGTCTTCAATCTATTGTACATGCAAACAGGGAAATGATCCAACCACGGTGTCTTTGCAAATGGCGGATAGATCCATCAATTACCCTCTTGGCATAGTGGAGGATATGTTAGTGAAGGTGGGTGAGCTCATGTTCCCGGTGGATTTTCTTATCTTGAATATGGAGGCCAACCCTACTACTCCCATAATCTTTGGAAGACCATTCTTGAGCACCGGGAGAGCTTTGATTGATGTAGAGAAAGTGAAGCTTACTTTGAGAGGATTGGGAGGTAACCAAATCACTTTTAAAGTTTTTGGAACTAGGAGGCAAGAAGAGATTTCTCAACAATGTCCCCAAGTAGAGCATATTGACATGGTCATCGCCGACACTCTTTTGAAGGAAGCTCAATTTATTCCGGTGGAAGTTTTCCTAGGCCAAAACTCCAAGGTTGAGCATGAAGTTCCTAAGGCAGCCCCCCAAGCTGAAATTGAAATTGAAAAGTCTGATGTTGAAGAGCCCTAGGAGAAGAAAAAGAAGAGCAAGAAAAAGAAGAAGAGGAAGACCAAGAAAATGAAAAAAAAAAGTCTTTTCTAAGGAAACGGTGGTGATGAAGGCTTGTGCTCCTTGCATGATACGTAAGCAATCCAATGTTAATCCTAAGAATCCAACAAGGAGAGTTTACACCACGACCCTCAAGGATCCCGATTGAATTCACAAAGGAAAGTCAGGTTGAAGACTCTAAACCAAGCGCTTATGGGAGGCAATCCAGGTTTTATTGTTCTATCTCTATCTCTTTATTTTATTTTCACATATTCCATGCATTGAGGACATTGCATATTTTAAGTGTGGGAGTGGGAATTTTGGTTTTTCTAGTTTTTGCTTGAAAAAAAAATGACTTCAAATGCCTTATGCCATGTCATTGTTGAGTGTATTTGGATGAATTTTGAGATCTTTGAGGCATTGATGAATCTTTCTATGGACATTCTTCCCAATTGAGTTTTCCTATCTTGAAAATTGTTTTGTCCATTGTGCTTTTGTGAATATGGAACACTTGACTTTGACCATTTATGGTTGTTTGAGATCAATTTGATTCTAAGTATCACTACTTGAGCAATGAAAAGAAAAAAAATATATATTTATATAGAAAAAGAAAAAAAAAATGGTGTTAATAAATAAATGGTTTCTTTCATAAGCTTTCTACTGAGTAACTAGGCCTCTTGCCTAGCAAGCAATGAGTTTTGCATAAGAAGGTAGGAAATGAATGTTAGAGTACCTTGGTGACTAGTTTAACCTTGTAGCCTTTTTGACTCGGGTAATTAGATCCGTTAGGGTGTCTTAATACCTAGTGCCCTAAGCCAACTGAATTGGGAGTCATTGGTCGAAAGCTCACTACATGGATCATTTAGAAAGCTTAAGGGGGTTGAGCATTGCACAAGTCACCTTTGAAAAGAAAGAGAAAAAGAAAAAAAAAGAATGTTAATAAGAATGAAGTTTGAATAAATGCTTATTGTATTTGCTTCTTGATTCTTATTGTTCTTGGAAGACTACATAACCTTTGTTTATGTCACTTTGAAGCCAAATATCAAGTGAAATACATTATGTGCATCAATTCTTGATATGTTAAGCAAAGTGGATGAGATAAGATTCTTGAAAGAATGCTTTTATTGGTTTGAATGCCCTAATGCTTGGTTCGTTAGTGTGGATAGGGTTGCAATTGTGAGCTCATTTTATATTCTTGTTGATGACATGAATTTTGGCATTGAAGTAGTTTAATGTTTGTGGGTATTATTCTGGTAAACCCTTAGGAGACACAACTCCTTCTACTAGTGGCACCTAGGGGTTTAAAGGCTTGTGGCACATGCTAAGTGTCATCGAGGGCCCTACGAAAGTGGCGTAGTTTAGTTTCTTATTTTTGCTTTAGTAGTAGTTGTTTTGTTTTTCATTTGAGCTTAAATGAAACTCGTGTCCTTTGATTATCAATTTGCTCAAGGACGAGCAAAGTGCATTCTGATCAAAGGAGTAAAAGTGCACATTACAGGTGTTTAGGAGCATATCGGGCGAAAAGGAGTAAAAGTGCATCAAAGATTGAAGACAATTGCAGAATAATAGCAGAGTGCATTATGATCAATCGGACCTCAGCTCCGATCGATCGGCCAATGCAAATTCAAAGTTTACCAAAGAGAAATTTCGATCGATCGGACTAGCCCAGAAGTTGCGATTTTAGATTTTTCAGTTTTTCGAAGACACCTTAAACTCATGTGGTTCGATTCAAAACGACACCAATGGATGTTATAAATGACATATGGGCTTAGGGGGTATAAATAGGTAGATTTTTAGAGTTTTTAGGATTCTAGAACATTCTACACTTTTGGGGAAGAGAAGGAGAGCTTAGAGGCCACCATTGGAGCTTGGAGAAGAAGAGGGTTCACAAGGAGGTTTTTTCTCTCCTCTTTTATCTTGGTTTTTATGATTGATTTTTATTGCTTGATGATGTATCTTGACTCTATGAGTGGCTAGATTTCTTTACTAGGGTCTTAATGTAACCAAACCTTAAAGATTCAATAAACTTGGTTTCCTTATTTCTTGATTTATCTCTCTTATTGATTGTCTATGGGTGTGCTTAATGCTTTTCGATGCTTGATCACCATCTAAATGATTTGCTGCCTAGATTGAAATCGAAAGGAGATTTCTAGGATTTGTCTCAAGCCATAGATGACATAGGGTGTGTGAACCATAAAAATATAGGGGCGTGACTTAGTCAATCGCTAAGTGGTTAATCCACAAATTTTAATGGGTCTTTGTCTTTTGAATCCGATTGTTAGACATAACAGGGATTAGAGATATAGATACTTCCGGTGTGACTAGACATAGAGCATCGAATAGGTTAGGGAGACCGATTGCCATTATTGAGAGAGGAAATATGGATTAAGGGACCAAGGGAGTTGAATTGGATAGGTGAGGTGAAATTAAGTACCCTAGTGCTTCCCATCTTTGATTACATTTGTGATTACTTAGTTGCTATTTTGTTCTTTGTTTTAGTTTAGTTAAAAACAAAACCAACCACTCATCCTTTTCACCCAATTTACATAGTTGTTGCTTGTTTGACATTAATTTTGATTGTCAACATATCCTTGTGGGAACAATAATTTACTCATCATTTTATTACTTGTGCGATTTGTGCGCTTGCAATTAAATCCGTATCACTTCAGCTTGGATAGATTATGCCTCGTCTGCAAAGTTTCCTACAATGACACTGACTCCAAAAGTAAGTGGCAGTCGCACCAAGTCAACTTCATGCCGAGGAACTTGCATGTTTTATAAGGAAAAAGGAGTACAAGTGATACCCTTTGGACTGAAAAATAATGGAGCTATATATCAGAAATTGGCCAACTAAGTCTTCTCATATCAGCTCGATAAAATCATGGAGGCTTACATGGACGGTATGGTTGTGTAGAGCCAGAGTGTAAAGGATCACCCAACTGACCTACAAAAGGTTTTTGACACTCTTAAAAAGTTTCAAAAGAAACGTAATCTAAATAGTGCACATTTTTGTGTTTCCTTGAGAAAATTTCAAGGGTTCCTCATAACCATAAGAGGAATCAAGGCCAATCCCGAAAAAGTACAAGCCATCCTCCCAAGGAGGAGCCGTAGTTGATTAGTCAAGCAACAACATTAGGCAGATTCCTTGCTCGGTCTGGAAATAAGTGTAGACCTTTCTTCAATTCATTGAAAAAAGCCAAGGAGTCCAATAAACCAAGGAGGTACAGAAGGTTTTCAAAGATCTCGAGAGTTATCTCGGACAACCACCTCTATTCAACTCTCTAGAGGAATGGAAAGTATTGAACCTTTACCTTGCAACATCCGAGCATGCAGTCAGCGCTTGTTAATCCAAAAAGATGACAAGACATAAAAGTTAGTTTGATATGTTAGCGAGGTAATGACTGCCCATATACCATATATAGCCAAGCAAAATAGTTGACCCTTACTCTGATCATTGCAATCCAAAAATAACAGCATACTTCAAGGCACACACCATCATGGTTCTCATTGACTAACGCTTGAAGAGTATACTATAAAGGCCTGATACATCGAGTAACCTTATTTGTGGAGTTTAGTGAATTCAACATTCACTATCAATCGATGTAGGCCATCAAAGCCCAACCCTTGACGAACTTTATAGTTGAATGCTAGAGACCACCCGAGGAAGAAATGGTGAGAAAGACCATGAACAATGGCAAGTCTACGTTGATAGGGTTTTCAAATCAAAATTGAAGTGGAGTAAGAAGTCTCCTCCTTAGCCTAGAGGGACACCATACACAAACACCACTCCCTAGACACTTACCCATACAAAGATAGACAATGAGAAACTCACTACATCCTATAACCGAATAATGAATTTCAAGTTCCAAACCAATATCAAGGCACTTAGAGATAGCATAATAAATTTCAATGTCCATATCTACATATTAAAACTAACTTCGTGTGTAGGCGAGAATAGCTTACCAGAATTCGAAAGATTTGATGCCTGATTGTTCTCCTGAGTATAAACGAAAGGGCTTTCTTTCTTCTTCCCCTCTACTTCGATATAAAATCCCTCAATTGTTGATAACCTATTTCGGATGAAACCCACAATCAGTATACAACCAACAAAACAAGAAATAGAACAAAGAAAGATAAGATTGGTTTGTGATAGTAGCTTTACATATACTTGTTATTTGCATTATTTTATACTCATAATTACACATGTTTTTGTCTCGTTTGGGTTGAATTGAACTATCATATTGCTTAAAACTTGTATGTTATCTTAATTTCAGGTTTGGGATGAAAAAACTGTTGATTTATGCAACAAAAAGGACATAAATTAGATTGCCCTTCCTGGATCCCCTTCCTTGATGACCTTACTCGAGGAAGGCATGGTTTTTGGTGAAACTGGAAGTTCATGTGTGAAGTAAAGAAACATACTTCAGGGCAAAAATGTCAAAGACTTCAAAGAAGCAATTTTGGATTAGGAAAGATGGATAGACTATTTAAATACAAACTCTAAATTGTTTTAGTGTTAGACAGACAGAGACGGAGGCATACATCGAAGCAGAGGGAACTTAAAGGCGTAAGCCGTCGCGATTGTTTTCTCTTCTTAGTGTTTCATTTCCCTAAACTCATGGATTCTTATAGATTGATTTCTTTGTTTGATTGTATGATGAGGAACTAATCCTCCTTGCTAGGGCTCTAATGTAGTCTAACCATAAATATTCGATAACTTTTGTTTTATGTTAATTTGTAATTATTATTTCATGATTGAGTGTCTATTGGTGTTCTTAATGCTTTTGAACATCTGGCCAATATTTGAATGTTGTGATGCTAAATTGAGACTAAAAGGTGATGTATAAGGATTTGCATCTAGCATTAGATACCATAGGCTGCATGCTTCATAGGCACGTAAGAGTATGAATTGTGTGATCACTACATAATTTTCCATAGTTCTTAATGGATTCTTGCTGTTTTGATTCGAATGTTAGACATAACAGAGATTGATAGCTTTAATACTTTTGATATCTGTCAGACATGGAGTATTGAATAGGTTTGGGAAAATTGACTATCAACATTGATAATAATTGTGATTAACAGGGCAAAGGATTTGACAAGGATTGGTTATGGTGAAACTAGACGTCCTAGTGCTTTTTTACTTGAAATTAATCAATTGCAATCTCTGTATTTTTTCTAGTCACTAGTTTAATTGTTTTAGATTAGTTAATTGAAAATCAAAATTCGATTGTTCAAATAGCATTAGAATTAGTCATACTAAGTACTTAGCAATTTTAGACAATCCTCGTGGGATCGATACTCTACTCTTCATTATATTACTTGTGCGATCCGTACACTTACGGATTTTGCATAACAAAGACAATCATATCCGAAGATTACTAGCTGCAGATTGGTTTGAATGAAATGAGACGATTGGAAGATCACCAATACCTAGGTTAGAGACGCGTAAGAAAATATTTTTCATTTTTCATTTTGATTCGCGTGAAAATTTTCACTATCACAAATGGAAGATTGCCAATATAAAAATGGAGTCGTTTTAGTTAAAATCTACCCTAGCATTTATAAACGCCGTAATAACTCATTAAATGTCGCAAACTGACCTCGTATATGCCAGCATTTAAAAATCACCAATGAACAAAAAAAACAGCTGATATTGTTAGTATACACTAGCATTTTTTTGACCGCAGGAATAGCTACTAAGAAATCATAGGCATTGACAACCTATTCCCACGATTTTATGAAATGCAAGTGCAGATGTAAATTCATTGGTGATTTTTTAAACGTCGTAGTTGACCCATTTTGTTATAGTGAGGTTATTTTCAAGTAAGTAACTGTGGATACAATCTTCTTACAGAACAAAAAAATAGTCTCGTGACCTTAATGGTAGTCAATTTTTTACATTTGCATGAGAGGCTAGGTTCAATTTTCCAACCAAAAAAATCAACAATATAATCCTTTATTCACGGAATAAAAAAAATATATTCTCTCTTGCCTTCTCTACAAGAACTAAAGTTCATTAGTTACAGACAAAAAGGGTGATAGTTACAAGTATGTTATTGTGAAATCAAGAGAAAACAATTTATAATAGTCCAATTCTTAGAAATTACAAGGGGTTAGATTTATTTCTCACCTAAAAAAAATAAGAATATAACTCAATTATTTATGGAATAAAAAATTATATATTTGTCTTACCTTCTCTACAAGAAACGAAAGCGACGTTAGTTACAGATAAAATGGGTGATAACTACAAGTATGTTATTTTATAAGAACGTATTTGTTGTTATCTCTCTTTAAAGGATATTACAAGATTCTAAATATTTTTTTGATTTTGGGCATATATTATGTATGTGTTAATTGATTCGCCAGAACATACTTGTCCTTATCTCTCTTGTATTTTACTCTCTCTCTCTTAGTTTCACAAGAAGGCATTTGTTCTTATCTCTCTTCGAGAACGACATAAACTTCTTTGGCAAACCCGCTATCACTTTGGGTTTTATACTAATCACCAACCACAAGAGATAAGATATTATATATATATATGTTTCAAGTGTTTGGGATGTGAATGCATTAGTATAGGAAATGGAAGTTAGAGGGGTATCGGTGAGGTCAGTTATGTTAACATGCTTCATATTCGGGCTTCTTGTTGGGGAATGTAATGCCTCTTTTGGATGGTGCTTCACACCATGTGATTTAGTCTGTGGTATATTTGGGAATAAGGTTTCTTGCTTTTTCAAGTGTCTATTTAAGTGTCTCTTCCCAAGGTCTGCTTTGGACCACTGCAAGCTCGGTTGTGCTTTTGTATCTTGCAACAAAATCAGTACCGAAGGCCATCCAGGTAACTAGACACGGGGGGAAATTTGATTTCTTTTTTTCTTATACATAATATAAGAAGGATTGTGATTTTATCTTTTGTGTTTTGTAGCTGTTGATCAAGTGGAGAAATGTGCTTGTGCACCGAGATCTACTCACTGAATAAATATAAAGATTAAAGGGACTTAATCCGCAAAACTTATTCCAGTAAGGACAGCCAGTAAAAAAAACAAGAATAAGGACAGTGTTACAAAGTTACTTATATGACTAATTTATTTAATGAAATTTCATATATGTGCGTGCCCCTCTCTCAGATTTTGTTTTAGCACAAGACATCATCTGCCGTTACTTTTTTTTTTCTTAAACCAAATTTCAAAATAATTCATCTCTCAAAATACATGAAGAAATTTGAAAAAATTACATATTCTCAATCAGCGTGAAAAATTCGTTCAAACAAGATCACTCATCGATATATTATGAGATGAAAAAAATCTTGCATGTAAATTTAATTTATCTGCACTGTACGTGAATTTATCTACCATGCATGTATGCACTACATATGATTTATCTGCATTGCATGTGAATTTATTTGTATTGCATGTTTATTTATTGCACCGCATATTTAATTTATCTGCAAATCATTTTTTTTATCTACACTACATGTTTATTTATCTGCGTTACATGTTAATATATCTACACTGTATGTTTATTTATCTGCACTAAATGCGAATTTATCTGCACTGCATGTTTATGTATCTACACTTATTTAATTGCACTACATGTAAATTTATCTGCACTCAATCGAAACTCAAATGAGTGAGTTATGATTGTCCGAACACACTAACGTCGAACACATTGAAGTTGGAAATAAAGTTTCGATTTGTAAACTTTGAGTCTAGATTTGACCCCTAAAATATTCGAATCTCCAAATGAATATTGGATACAAATCTATGGGTCTTTGAGTCTTCTTTCGAATGCCATAAAAATATTCTCAATTGAAACTCAAATGAGTGAGTTATGACGATCTGACCACACTGATGTCAAACACACTAATGTCAAAAACACAATTTCAATGCATAAACTTTGCGCCTCTATTTGTACTTTAAAATGTTCAAATCTATAAAAATATATGAGACACAATTATGTGGGTATTCGATAGTTCTTTCCATCGTCAAAAAATCATCTCAATTAGTGTTCAAATGAGTGAGTCATGGTTGTCCAAACGTACTAATATCAGAGAAATATTTGATTGTTGAAATTTAAAAGTAAAACAATAGTTGAGAGTAGTATGGTTAATAAAAATAAGTTTTAAATATTTTGTCCTTAATGAAATAAATCTTATTCACTTATGAACCTTATAGGTTTAAAAAAAATTAGAGTGTATTGGAATAAAAGTTTGATTTGAGAGTCCTATTGTTAATTAACTCATAACTAAATGAATAAAATTTATTATCAAAAATGGGGAAATTAGAAGTAATCCTTTTGTTTTTAATAATTTTAATTGAAATGACTTACAACAAGTCTACATAACAAAGGATCTTCCTGTCCTGATCCAGGATAAGTGTCCAAAAATTTCTCTCTTATTCTATCATTTATTGAACTTGGGTCGAAGCCCAATCTTTTGGCAAAATTCAAGTTACTTCTAGGAGGTCTTGGTTCACGGGTGACCCGTGTGACCTTCTTCTTCTTTGTCTACATCCTCATGAGAATTGCTTTTCCAAGTGTGTATTTAACCCCATTAGTTACAGACAAAAAGGCTGATAAGTACAAGTATGTTACTGTGAAACCAAGAGAATATATTTTATTTATTTTGGGCACATATATTGTACGTGTTAATTGATTCGAGAACGACATAAATTTCATTGGCAAACCCGCTATGCTTTGTCTCTAACCGAAAAATTACTGATCGCCAATCACAAGAGATAAGGTATTATGAACAGCCGGGATACCTGCAGATGGTGTGATGGAACAGTGCCCCGGACTCGTATTATGTATATATATGTTGCAAGTGTTTGGGGTATGAAGGGATTAGTAGAGGAAATGGAAGTTATAAGGGTACCAGTGAGGTCGGTTGTGTTATCATGTTTCCTACTCGGGCTGCTTGCTGGGGAATGTAATGCCTCTTTTGGAGGTTGCTTCACTCCATGTGATTTGCTCTGTGGTATATTTGGGAATAAGATTACTTGCTTTTTCAATTGCCTATTTAAGTGTCTCTTCCCAAAGTCTGCTTTGGACCACTGCAAGCTGGGTTGCGCTTTTGCATCTTGCAACAAAATCAGTACCGAAGGCCATCCAGGTAACTAGACACAGGAAGATAAATTTTCATTCTTTTTTTCTTATGCATAATATAAGAAGGATTGTGATTTGATCTTTTGTGTTTTTTAGCTGGAGATCAACTGGAGAAATGTGTTGATTCTTGCTCCGGCTTGTGCACCGAGATCTACTCACAGAATAAATTTAAAGAATAAAGGAGTTTTTTCGACTTAGTAATAGCCTACTCTTCAGAACTTGAATCAAGGGAAGATTGGAGTTTCCCCTTGTGTTAATAATAATAATATTCTGAAAAACTTTATCCTTTTTTTTTTTTTTTTTTTCTTGTTTTCACTAATTTTACCTTTATGTATCTAAAAATTTGAATCGACTCTTACAGGTCTACATAACAACGGATCTTCCATAATGTTACATGTATTGGGCTGGGTCAAGACCATCATGGATGACCCAAGTTCAAGATCCAATTTAAAATAATTTATGATATTTAAATTGCACTGCTTTTAAACATTATTTAAATGGGCAATTACCAATAAGAGCACAATTGGAAAGACATGTGCACATAAATACAACCAAATTTTTTTTACTAATGAGGACAAATCTTTTTTGAATTATCTATATGCCCCTCTTCATTTGAAAAATTAAAAACTATTCCTTCGACGCTTTTCCTATCCACATATCTCCATACATTACATGATCAGTTTTTATTTTTTGCATTTTCTTAAATGAGACTTCAAAATGATTTATCTCTTAAAATACAAGATGGTTTTTGAAAAAAAAATTTTATATACTTTAATCCACGTAAAAGATTTTTTCAAACAAGATCACTTATCGATATATTCTGAGATAAAAAAGATCTCGCATATAAATTTAGTGTAGATAATTTATCTGTAGTGCAATGTATATAATTTATCTGCACTGTATATAAGTGTGTCCACAGTCGGTTTCGGTCGGATTTTTTTCGGTTTATTGACTAAATTTAACCGACCAATCGATCGGTTGTTAGCGGTTTCATCGATTTTTTTGATTATTCGGTCGGTCCTCACTAACATATGTTTAACAATAATCGACCAATAGGTTGGTTCAGTTTGAATTGGTTTTTTAGGTAGTCCTAACTGTATATAATTTATATGCAGTGCATAAAAACTATTTATTTGCAAAACATAAAAAATTATATACTTTCAATCAACGTAAAAGATTTTCTCAAACAATATCACTTATCGATATAATCTGAGATAAAAAAGATCTCGCATATAAATTTAATGTAGATAAATTTATCGGGCTAAATCATAAATTTAATGTAGATAAATTTATTGGGCTAAATCATATTTTATACCCTTGGAAGTTGCACGTTTTTCTCGTTTCTATCCTTAAAGTTTACAATTTACCTCCAATGTCCTTAATGTTACAAAAACTTATCAAAATCTGTCCCAATTATATTCTTCCGACAAAAAGGAGTCGGAAATTGCACATGTGGCAATCAGAACTACATGGTGGCGTTTCAACGGAATTAAATAAATTTAATCATTTCCAAGTCATTTTCTTCCAAAATCTTCCCGGCAATGCAAGTTGGAAACAGCAAATCTTTCCATATTTGTTCGAAATCAGCAACTTACTCTTCTCCGATGGCCACGTTGGAGTTTCGAATGGGTAAAAAACTTGTACCCATTCAAGGTACAGTCGGAAAAGGCATGTCGGGATAGAATTGAGTAGCTTTTTGAAACATTAAGAACATTTGAAGTAAATTTTAAACTTTAAGGATAGAAACGAGAAAAACGTGCAACTTCAAGGGTATAAAATATGATTTAGCCTAAATTTATATGTAGTGTAAATGTGTAATGCATATAATTTATCTGCATTATATATAATTTATATGCATTGCATAAAAACTATTTATCTATAAAACATATAGTCTATTTGTGGTGTATTTAATTTATTTGCAGTACATAAAACTATTTATCTGCAGAGCATATAATTTCTCTACATAGTATATATTTATCTATAGTGCACAAAAACTATTTATTTGTAAAGCATATATAAGTAGTGTATATAATTTATTTGCATTGTAAATTTAGTGCAAATACTTTTCAATATATTCAAACCATAAGAATATTGTCGATGAAACTTTTACATCGAGGGAAAAAGGTGATGTAGAAAGACAGAACGTATAAAAAATACAAGAACACAAAGATATACGTGGTTTGGCAACTCGCCTAGTCCACGGAAATATAATCTTTTATTAAAGAAGTGAGTGTGTGTCTGATGTCTGAATAATGCAAGTATTTATAATGTTCTGGAGGTTGGATGCGGTTAGGCAAGTTTAGCGTGGTTGCGCCGGTTGATCCGTCCTAACCTCCTGCAATGCAATAACTACTGTCTGAAATTGTTTCCTTTGGAACTGTTGAACTGCCTTATCCCTTTGGCACATACGGAGAAATAACCTCATGTACGTTCGTATCTTTTTTTTGTACGTCTCTTGTACATATTTTTAAATATTAGCCCCCACAAATACGTCCAACCTTCTAATTTACCCTAAGAATGTTCGGATAAACCTAAAGGCTTCCTGTTCTTATCAAAGACAATCTCCAAACAGTATTAGGATACTTTGCATCTACTATAAATACTATTCATTATTCATTCTGAAAAAAAAAATTCACAACGTTTTTCTTTACTAATATCTTTAATTAGTAAATTCAAGCATCCTCTTCGACGATAAAAGAAATACACATAATCATATGAAGAAAAAGATTTTCTTTTATTGAAAATAAGTAGCCCGCAGGCATTACGCATTGAATTTCCTTAGGTTGGAGACATTCCAAGTCCCATGAACATTTTTTCGTTCCTTCTTGATTACCTTGTAAGCTCTTTGTCCAACCTTCGTCATGACTTGGAAAGGTCCTTCTTAGTTGGATCCTAATTTCCCATCCATTGGATCCTTAGTCTGGGACAAGACTTTCTGCAGGACAAAGTCTCCAACCTCAAAGCTCCTTGCTTTGACGTTCTTGTTGTACGACCGTGATAGCACTTGTTGGTAGGTAGTTAAGCTGATCATCCCTTCTTTCCTATAGTAGGTCTAGGTTTCTTCCCATGGCCACATCGTTGTTGCCTTCCTCGAAACTCTGTGTTCTAAGAGTTGAAAGTCCCACTTCTAGGGGAATAACTACTTTTGATCCATAAGCCAAAGCAAATGGTTATTCTCTTATGGATTTGCGTGGAGTGGTACGGTATGCCCATAGTATTGATGGGAGTTCCTCTACCCACCTTCCTTTCGAAGCCTCCAGCCTCTTCTTAATTCCATCTAAAATGATCTTGTTGGAAACCTCCGCTTGGCCATTACACAGCAGGTAAGCAGGGGTCGAGTAAAGATCCCCCATAGAATCCTTTCAAATTGGAGCTGGAGAATGGAGTATCGTTGTCACTGATCAGGGCTACGGAATTCCAAACCTAGTTATACTATTCTCCTAGACAAACTTTCTTATTTCAATGACATGGATTGAGGCCAAGGGCTTTGCCAAAATCCATTTAGTAAAGTAGTCGATAGCGATAATCACGAATCTTCTATTGCCAATAGCTCGTGGCAGCGGCCCTACTATATCCAACCCCCATTGAGCAAAAGGCCAAGGAAGAGGACAAAGATCTCCGATTGGTTGGTGGAGGACGGGTGCAAATTTCTAGCACTTCTCACATTTCTTCACGTACTGGGTAGCATCCTTCTATATGTATGACCATCATAAGCCTTGGGTGATTACTCTAAAGGCAAGTGATCTCCTGCTACATATGCTCCATAGGCACCCTCATGAATCTAGCAGAGTAAGTCTTTCACCCTACTTGGGTGGACACATAGTAAGTAAGGTCCTGAGAAAGACCTCCTATAGAGTTTCTGATCAGACGACAACCAGAAGCGGGCTACCTTAACTATTAACTTCCTTGCTTTCTTCTTATCCTGAGAAAGGATGTTATCCCTTACGTAAGAAATGATTGGATCCATCCAGTTCAACTCCTATTGCTCTGCACATCTCATCTCCTCTGGTGAATCCTCTATGCTTGGCCTTTTGAGTATCTGCACCTGGATAATACTCTTCACCCCCAGTTGGTCAGCCAAAGCCAGGGTTTCCAGGGCGTTTGCATGGTCATACCGCTCCCTTGGGATCTGGATTATCTTATAATCTTGTAGTTGGCCGAGCAACTCTTTTATTTTCTCCAAGTAAGCTGCCATTGTCTCCATCCTCGCATTATATTACACAGTGATTTGGTTAACTACAAGTTGAGAATCCGAGTAGATAACCAACTCTTTCCCTCCCAACCTTAAAGCATTCAAGATTCCCTTGAACAGAGCCTCGTATTCAACCTCATTATTTGTTGTAGGGAATCCTAAACGTATGGCCATCTTCAACACTTTTCCTTCTAGAGCAACAAGCACAATTCTTGCTCCAGACCCACTCAGTGTCGAAGAACTATCAACCTGCAACTCCCAAGGATGCGGTGGCGTCACATGCATCGTCCATATCTGGTGTATGCTTTTATGTTATTGTTCTGTAGAGAATTACACCACAAAATCCACCAGGACCTGTGCTTTGATGGATGTCCTTCGGACAAATTACAAGTCATACTGTGCCAACTCGACTGACCACTTGGCAACTCTTCTTGATATATTTGCCTTTCCTAGCAGAGTCTTCAACGGGTATTCCGTTATTACCGCCACAGGAAACGCTTGAAAGTAGTGGTTCAACTTTCTCGAAGCATCACAAACGTCAAAAGAAGCTTCTCCAAGGGAGAGTACCTTGCTTCAGCATAAAACAAAGTTTGCTGACGTAGTAAATTGGATGTTGGTGCTTTCCTTCCTCTTGAAGGATAACAACACTGACAACATGATACGATACCGCCAAGTGAAGTTGAAGTACGTCTCTTTCCCTGGGTGTGGATAGTAGTGGGGGCTTCTATATGTAACTTTTCAAATCAAGGAAAGCCTTCTTGCATTCCTCATCCCACTGGAATACCTTGCCTGACTTGAGTAGTTGGAAAAAGGGTCAGAACCTATCCGACGCTCTGCTAATGAACCTATTTAATGTCGCTACCATGCCAGTCAACTTTTGAATCTCCTTTATCTTAGTTGGACGTTCCAGACCTTGGATGGCCTTGACTTGCCCTAGATCAGCCTCAATTCCTCGTTGAGTAACAAGGTGACCCAAAAATTTACCTGTGCTAACCCTGAATGCACATTTGTTTGCATTCAGCTTTAGATTTTTTCTTCTTAAGATATCGAACACCTCCTGGAGATGCATTAAGTGGTCCTATTGGAAGTTGCTCTTCACCACCATGTCGTCTATGTACGCCTCCATAGTCTTTCCAATCAAAGGACCAAAAATCTTCATCACCATCCTCTGGAATATAGCACTTGCATTCTTTAAATCAAATGGCATTACTTGGTAACAAAATGTACCTTTGGGTGTAATGAATGAGATTTTATCTTGATAAGAGGGTTGCATTGGAATTTGGTGGCAACCCCCGTATGCAATCAAAAAGCTCATCCTTCCCAACCCCGACGTTGCATCCACCAATTGATCAATTTTTGGAAGTGGGAACAGGTCCTTTGGGCATTGTTTATTCAAATCCGTGTAATCGACATATACCCTCCATTTTCCATCTTTCTTTCGAACCACAACCGTGTTATAGAGGCAATCTGGGTATTGCACTTCCTTTATAGCCCCTGCTTCCATTGGGTTCTCAACCTCCCGAACCACTGCCTTTGTATGCTAAACTGTTGATCTTCTTCCCTTCTAGATGACGGGTTTGGAACCTGGCTTGACATTCAACTTATGGGTGGTAATTCTGGGTCCACTCCCGACATCTCATAGGGGGTCCATGCAAATACCCTCACACTCCTCCTCAGCACACCAATTTAGGACTCTTTTTCTGGTATGGGAAGGCTAACCTTAGTCAAAAAACATCTGTCTGGACTCCCAGGTGCTACTTCCACTTTCTCAAGATCTTCCACGAACTTGGTCGTAGGTTCCTTCCCAACCTTCTAAAGAACAAGAGCATCTTCTTCCATCAACATAACTCTTCCTATGAACTTGACTTTCGCCATGAAACATTCTATTGACGCAGCTTGATCTCCTCTTATCTCCACCACATTGTCTTCATAAAGGACCTTCAACATCTGGTGATAAGAGGATGGTACAACCTCTAGCATATGCAGCCATGTCTTACCCAAAATTACATTGTATGTTGAAGGTAAATCAATAACAAGGAAATCTACCTCAACAGTAACCGAACCAGCCATCATTGGCATCCATATCTTTCCAAGTGGCAAAACTGGAGTTGTATTATGTCCTATCAAGTGTGTTGGAACAGGAATCAAATCAGCCTGTGTCTTTCCCAGCTTCTGAAAGAGGGAATAATACATGATTTCTATAGAATTGCCTTGGTCCACCATTATCCTCTTTACCATTGCTACATAAATTGTCAGAGAAATCACCAAAGCATCATTATGTGGGAAGATCACACCTGCTACATCTTCCTTATTGAAAGTTACCGTGGCTGCCTCCCCTTGGTCTCTTTTGTCCCAACTAGGGATCGAAGTCCATACGCATGACCTCCTGTTGGTGTTGAACCCTTCTATACTCTGTTCGCTTCAATCCTTCATTGACAAAAACCTCAAGCATCATTGCATCAATGAAATTGACCACATAGTGCGTAGGATCTTGCTATTTTGGATGGGGTTCTACCTTCTTCTTTCCAGTAGTCTTCTTTTTGTCAATAAATTCTTTGAGATGCCCTTGTCACACCAGATCCTCCAAGTGTCACTTAAACTCTCTGCACTCCTTTGTTCTATAGCCCTTGTCCAAGAACACCATTTGGATTGATTTTGGGCTGACGATCTCCAGTCATCTTGTTTGGTCACTTAAAGAACGACTTGTCAGTAATTTGAGGAAGGATTCGGTATATGAGATCTTTAAATATTGTCTTCATTGCTTCATATGAATTGGGTTTAGGAGCCTTGGACGATTCCTTCTCTTGTCCGCTTTTCTCTAGTTTTTTGTTATCTTTCCTATGGGATCCTTCCTGAGTGTTAGGGAACTGAAGATCTCCTTTCTTATCTTCCTCCAGCTTGACAAACTACTTTATTCTATCTTGCAAAGCAGCCATACTTCTTGGTGGTGCTATGGTCAAGTTCTCTTGCAGTTTATGATGCCGAGGCAACCCCAGACGAAAGGTCACCACGGTAGTTTTCTCATCGTAGTCTTCAATGTCTGCATAGGTATCTGAATACCTTGATGTGTATGCTCTGAGAAACTCTCCCTTCCTCAGATGTAAGGCAAACAACGTATCCAAAGTTGATGGATCCCTACTATTTGCTATGAACCTAGCCACAAAGATCCGTGCCAACTCCTTCCAGGATAACACTGAGTTTTCTGAAAGCTGATGAAACCACTTCATTGCAGTGGTCCCCAGACTTGATGGGAACATTTTGCACATAAATCCGTCTCGGGCTGCCCACAAAGCCATCTTGTGTGAGTACTCGAATATGTGCGCCACAGGATCAGTCTTTTCGTCGTAAATGACAAATGTCGGAGGTCAGAATTTACTTGATGGATCTTCATGACGTAGAGCCCATGTGAAAAGCGTAGTGGTAATTTTCTTAGCAGTTTGTTCAGCCTTCTTTTGAGCGCTCCATAGGACCTCCCTAACATCTTTCTTCAAATTAGCTCTCGGTCGGTCTTGGGCATGGCTCCCTGACGCCTTGTCCTTCTCAGAGGCAATGGGGATCTGTATCTCGTGCTCCAAGGGAATGGAGTGCGCCTTGTTCTTTCTATGGCTGGACCTCTCCTCCGACGAGACCTTCTAGTACTCTCGCTTTCTCGCTCCCGAACACGCTTGGGAATATCATTCTCGTCTTCTTGTGCAACACTTCGGATTTCACTTGCCAACCCTTCCTTCTGATGTATTGAAGCTTCTCCCTCAGGGACTTAGCATGTTATTTCTTCTGCTTAAGGTATTCTTTTGCCAAAATGAGAGTTTCCTCCAATTCAACTTCGTAAGGAACTTGCCTCCCTATGTATTCTTCATGTTGATCCCTTCGAACCTGAACATCATCAGGAGGTAATTCTTCCCTCCCAGATCCTTCTAGAACTTGAGACATGATGCTTTATAGAGAAACTCCTCGTTTCCCACAGACGGCACCAATTGACGATGCAATTTTTACGTGGTTTGACAACTTGCCTAGTTCACGAAAATCTGATCTTTTATTAAGGAAGCGAGTGGGTGTCTAATGTCTGAACAATACAAATATTTATAATGTTCTGGAGGTTGGATGCGGTTAGGCAAGTTTGGTGCGGTTGCGCCGGTTGATCCGTCTTAACCTCCTACAATACAATAACTGCTATCTGAAACTACTTCCTTTGGAACTGTTGAACTACCTTATCCCTTTGACACATATGGAAAAATAACCTCCTATACATTCGTATCTTTATTGTGTACATATCTTGTACGTATTTTCAAATATTTCTCCCACAAATACCACAAAAGATAATGTAGATAAACAAATGTAGATAAATTTAATATAGATAAATTTCAATATATACTAACCATAACAAAACCACAACAAATAATACATATAAATGAATGCAGATAAAATTAGTGCAGATAAATTTGTATCGATACGATTTACAATCCTGATGCGCAAATTTTGACCCTTGATTTGACATCTAAAATGTTTGAATATTCAAAAAAAAATAATTCTTTGGGTCTTAGATTATTGTTTCGAGTGCCTTAAAATTGACTCCATCATAGTTCGAACGAGTGAGTTATTGTGTTACTCACATTATTCAAACCGTTGTAAAATATTTTAACTTTTCTGAGTCTCACAGTCTTTGTAAGTGGGAAGAACTTGGAAAATAACTTCTAAGTCAAATTGTCCCATGTCACAATAGAGTTCAAAGGTAGCAAGTTCAGCCATGTTTTTGTTTTGTCCTTTATCGAGAAGGGGGAATAACATCGGTCTAATGGCGTTGTCATTGACTCCATTTGTCTTCAAAGAATCATAGATCTCAAAGAACACTGCCATGTGATCGTTTCGGTCTTCATGTACCATATCGTAGAAGGTAGAAAAATTCTAGAGTATTGTGATGACACTCGGCTTGAGCTCAAAGTTGTTGGCTATTATTGTAGGGCGGCGAATGTTTGAAGGTTAGACCTCCATAGTAGGGATAGAATAATCTCTTATGGCCTTTGGTGGATCTTGTTCAGCCATCACAAGTTTCTACATAAAACACAAAATATAAAATCCAAATTAGAACTGGATTTAACCTGTATCAATATCAACAAAAATTAAATTTTTTTCTTCTTTTAATTACGCACATATTTTTTGTGATTTCATTTGCCCCCATTAGGTTAATTTGTACCATATTATCCAAGTAAAATTCCGGGTTTTACAGTAACTACCAATACAATCTTCTTCAAGAAGACTAAAAAAAACTCGGATGGCCTAGTGGTAGTCTATTTTTTACATTTGCACAAGGGGTTAGGTTCAATTCTCCAACCTAAAAAGTTAAAAATATAACCCCTTTATTTATGGAATGAAAAAAATCTACACCTCTCATACCTACTCAGAAACTAAGAATATATACATGTATGTTATTGATTCCACCAGCACATATTTTTTCTCTCTCTCTTTTATATGTAGTTTACTTTCACTTAGTTTCACAAGAAGGTATTTGTACTTATCTCTCTTTAATGCATATTACAAGATTCTGAATATTTTATTGTTTTTGGGCATTTTTTTTATGTGTTAATTGTTTAGAGAACCACATAAATCATTGGCAAACCCGCTAACACTTTGGATCTTATGCTATATCTGAACAGAAAATTACTAATCACCAATGAGGTCAATTTAGGGTTCATTCAAGATAAGGTGTGTATATATGTCTACATGTTTGGGATGAATGGGTTAGTAGAGGAAATAAAAGTTATAGGGTACCAATGAGGTCAGTACGGTGCTCGGATCCCTTTTCCTTCAGCATTTACTAGTCATTTTCCTTGATTTGACATAAATTCAGTTATTCTTGCCCCAAATTCTTGGGTTTCTTTTAGTACAAATTTATTTCTTTGTAATTAAAGCAATATTATTTTTTCTTCTACTGTCATGCCTCATCTTCTTTCTGTCTATCATCTCCCCAAATTTTTGGGTTTGTGTCATTTAAAGTTTAAGAAAGAGCATGTGGCCCCAAAGTGCATGTCTTTCAGTCATGATTGAAAGATGAGTTTCATCTTCATTTATTCAAATTCTCATTGATGCAATTGAACATCTTTCTTTTCTTACAAACTTGAGTCTTCCCAAAGTGAGGAAATTTGCTCGGTTACCCAACATGACATACCATGACATTGATTCCTACACTGATCTTAGAAAATTCTTTAAGAAACCTGCTATCCCATTGTTAGCTCTCCGTAGGACTATACTAGGGTTTTTCATTCTAAGAAGGCTAAAAAAGGTGTGAGATAGGTCTTATCTTTGCTAAGTTTCACTTGACACGTCTTTATCCACAAATTTCTAATTTTTTTATTTGTTTTGCATAAATGGTTGGTTTTGATGAGTACATGGATATGTAAATTCTCAAACCTCAAGTGCTGAAGAGAAAACCTCCTCGATTGAGCAATAGGGGTGTGGTGGAGGCAAAAATGTTTCCCCTACCTGACCCACGACCTCTTCCTCGACCACGGAGCCGATTTTGTTTGTTACCACTGAGATTTAGGCATTTTCTAATATTCCTCCTCCAATTTCTCCCTCGAAGAAGGTTACTCTTGATCGTATGGCAGATATTCATGTGGCAAATGGGAAGTTCTAACCTCAGACAGTGCCTCCAACCCTTAGGTAGCCACCAAGAAGTTAAATAACCTTCCCACTTCTTCTGATCTCTATCGAGCTGCCCAATTTCCTACTGAGCTAAGTTGTTCCATATCTCAATGAGATATATGGAGGTAAGCCATCTTTTATTTTGGTTTTAGTTTTCTTTTTCCTTTTCTAATATAAAGACTAACCTTTTGTTTTTGTTTAGCTAGCTTCTTACGTTAGTAGCTTATCTTTTGATGTTGTTAATTTGCAATGGCAGGTCTAGGAATTGAAATCACTAGGGGCACAAAAGTGGTACTGGGGTCGGGGGCAGGTCCCCAAAATTTTTTTTGGGTTTCTTTGAGTACAGAAACAACAAAAAGTTCGAGGGAGTAGTCAATAGTGGGCTGGTATAGTGATATTCAATATTCATACCAAGTATGGTTCTTGAAGACTCGAAATCAAGGAATGAAGGAAAGGGGTTGATATAGTACATTGTCGTCCATCAAAGACTCAAAATCGTCTATTGTCTGGGCAGTTGGGCATAGCGCCCTATTAACTAAGTGCCGACATGGGAGAGGGAGAGAGATGGGTGGAGAGATTGAGTGGATTTGAGGGTCTGAGTTTGATAGGTGGGCTTGAAAAATGACAATATAAAGTTAGGGCCTACGACTTATGAGTGTTGGGTTTGGTCAAAGTTACATAGTAGATTATGCGAAAATTAGTGCAATGGGGGCCCTATTTATTTTTGATTGGGAGCCTAAGGGTTAATTTATCATAAACCCAATGTACCTTAGTATTAAAAAAAATTGGCTGGGGGCCCATACCCCCAGTGATATTAAGAGCTAAGTCCGCCTCTGTTAATTTGGTAACTTTGGAGAGGACTGTAGAGGAATAGATTACCCAAGGAAGCGATAGTACTAGTCGAGGAAAACCTAAAGAAGGCTCAAAATGAGGTCAAACCCTTTGACTGAGCATGAGGAGAGTTGGAAGATCATAGTGGCTAGTTTGGAGCATGAGTTGGAGAGGCACAAGAAGCTCTAGAGTACCTGCATCAGTTTCCCTTAACAGTTTTCCTAAAATACATACAAAATGTCACTTTTCCCTATTTTACAAATTCTTTATCCAACAAACACTGCATCAGATTACCTATCATATTCTCTACTACATTAAAATAATATCGTTCCTTTGTTTATTCTATTAATATAAACTACTTCTGTTTAAAATAATAAATTAATTCCATTTAAAACAATAGATTAATTATATTTAATATCAATCAATTAATGTTATTTAAAATAATAAATTAATGTTATTAAAAATTGGAGAAGTTTAACTTCTTTTTTTGGCTTGATTTAATGATTTGGGAAGAAGAGATGTTGCCGGAGAGAGAGGAGGAGAGAAAAAAAACAGTGAGGAGTGAGAGAGAGGAGTGAGGAGTGAGGAGAGAGAAGAGAGAAAAAAGTGAGGAGGGGGAATGGAGAGAGAGAGGATTGAGAAGAGAGAGGAGAGGAGAGAAAAAAATGAGGAGAGGAAAGAGAGTAAAGTAATAAAAAATATATATTTTATGTTTAGGGAAGTGAATAGTGTGGTTCTCTAGATTTAAGGAACCACTATTTAAGTTCTGTAAAATATAGAACCATGGACGGATGCAGGATTTTAACTTAGGGTGGGCAAAATCATATGGGGGTTCGGGGGTGGTACCCCAGGATTTTTTTTTTGCTTATTAATTATAACTTCAAAATGATGAAAACGACACTAAAAATCAATTGTTATCATAATCCGATAAGCAATAATTGAAAGTTGATTTACTAATTGTGCTCGACGATTTTTCACATTTTATAATCGTTCTATGATATTTTAATTTGGAATAGCATCAAAAATTTATTTATCAAAGTTCACAACTAAGTATTCGACCACATCAAGATGTGCCTCCAGTCCATCTTATATGACAACTCCGACCAAAGCTCCATAATTTATAAGTATCATACTTTCGGCGAGTCGCATTATGATTGTTAGTATAAAAAAGGGTAAAGTCTAGATAAATTTTTTTAAAATGTGTACTTGATTTAAGTTGTAGTTTTAGTGAGGCATGGATGGTAGGATATTTTGGGTAGAAGATGAGGAGTTCGGTTTGGATTTCTAACCAATCTTTTTCAAGTATTGATGGGCTAAGATTTCAATAGACCCAATTATTTTATAATCCATGATTTATAATTAATATAGAACAAAAAGTCCTAAAGAGAGGATGGGCTGGGTGGACAATTAGGCTCAATTTTTTTTCATAGTCCATGATCTATCATTAACATTATTAAGAAAATCCAAAAGTGAGGGTGGGAATTGCCCACCCCTGCCTATTAATACATCTGCCCTTGTATGGAACCTCTAGTAATCCGATGCAGAGCTCTATTTTAACAAATTTTTTATAATCGTTCTCTATTTTACAGACAGATCTATATTTAGGTAACATGATGTGGATACTCTTATTGAGGATGATGGTAGCATGACATTACATGGTAAAACTAAAGCAAACACACGCCATAAAGCTATAATATTACAATTTTCATTTAATTTTTATTTTAAATAATTTTATGCTTAATGAAGTATTAATGATTAACTTAAGGACTTATAAATGTAAGTAATAATGTTCTTATTGGTCTATAAACCTTACAGTAGGGGTTTATTGATAATTATCTTATAAAATTAAGTCTTGAGACCACGTGTATTGCTTGAAGAGTGTCAATAAATCTAAACAGTTGAAAAAAAAAAACATTGTTTAATCCTCTGTTTGTTACACACAAAAAAAAACTCTCCTGGTTTTTTTTTTAGGTGGAAATTTGATAAAATCAAGGAAAAGTAAATAACAAGCGAGAGAAAAAATAACTCTATACGAAGGAAAATAATGGGATAGGGGGGCTAGAATTAGTCCAATCAATTCCACCAAACCACCACCATTCAATGCATGATTGCATTGAATTTGATAACATCACACTCCACTGTTCAATGGTGCAGATTTGGTGAAATTGGTGGAATAATTCCAGCCAATCTTTTTTCGAAGAAAATAACATCCCATATTGAACATGGAACGTCGCTTTCTATTTTCCTTCTCAGGCCATCCACAACAGATACTCTAAACAAAAACTCTAAATTTATAGTAAAAGTACACTTTCCACAGATTTACAATTTCTCTAACATTACTACCACTTAGCAGATACTCTAAACCATACTCTAAATCATTTAAATATTCATTTATACTTTCAATTTTTATTATTTGAACTCAATTTCTTTTACATTTAAATCAATTGACATAATAATAAATCAATTGATATTTATTTATTTTAGAAATTAAATATATATTAATAATTAATTATAATAATTAAGTTAATCAATTTTTAAATTATTTTTGTGGGTAAATAATTGAGTGATTATGTAAAATGTAGTAGTTGAATTGTGTGGATACGAATATAGTGGTTAAGTTGTATGGTAACCACTGTATTAGAGTTGTATGGCCACCAATAGAGTTGGTGAGTTATGTGGCTATCATTTGAGTTTATTGAGTTGTATGGCTACAATTGATTTGTTGAGTTATGTGGCTGTAAATGGAGTGGTTCAATTGTGTGGAAGATATTGTTGTACAAAAAATCTATGAAAGCAATGCACTATATCACAACTTTATATCTAAAAACCAACATATATCATTCAATATTATTAGCAATGGGTTTCTTTTCAAGGCGTAGAAAGAAGAAGAACGTCAATGCCGAACCTTATTATGATGGTCTGGAGGATATATTAGTCATGAGGTTAGCTATGGACATTGAAGGATCGTCTTCTAATGTCGTTATGGAGAAGGACGTACGCCTATCAATCGTAATACTTTTGTCAGGTCATGATCGGTTGTTCAATGACCATTTTTCTGAGCATCCCGTTTACCCTGCTGCTACATTTCGAAGGAGATTTCGTATGAGTCATAATCTATTCCTTCGAATTCAGACGGTTGTCGAAGCGAATGAACCATACTTTCAACAGAGGCGTAATTGATAGGAATAGTATGCTAAAGACCATTATTTTATGTAATATTCAAACTCGATTTATTTATTTGAATAAAATATATTTAGCATTAAAAATGAGAAAAGACATATTGGCATCAATGGCTTTTACTCTATATGGTATATGAATTGGTGTGTAGAGTCTAAGCTTGCACACGGAAGATCAATTCATAAGTTCCTATCGAATATAAGTAAGCGATCACAGCTAAGACGGATTTGAACAAACCGTTGGCTTGGCTGTGGTATAGTATTTCAATATACCTATCTTGGTTACGGAGAGCGGCAAAGCTTGAACTTACTATACCAGTACACTTGGAGTGTATTGACCAGGACTACGTGTGAGTCAATTTTCCCAGTCTGACTATATGAAAAATTGTACACTCATACAGACGTTATAGAATTGTTCATATTCTTAATTTATTAAAGATTATTAGTACATGTGCATTTAATGTACGGGACTTTGATTTACTAAAGGGTGAGGTCTTTTTGTACAGGCCAACAAACACCAAGTGAGTTGGGTCACCGCTTTAATTGTACGATAGAAAATAATTTGTTAATAAAATTCACGTCCAATTATGGATTGATGATACCCTCTTGAGAATACTTATAAGATTTGAGATTGTGTCAAAACCCTGCAGGTGGATTTTAATTAATCTGACACATTCAAATAAGTTAAGCGGTAAAATCAAGGAAATATTTAAAGATGTCAATTAAATATTATATGTCAATGACATATTCAATTGACGGGTATCTGTAACTTAACGTGAAGAATTTTATGAATAAGTATAACGAAAGGCTCAGATTTAATTTGAGATAAAACGGGGAGTGCAATTATAATATTTTAGTATAATATATTATAATTTATGAATTATAATTATGTCCATGGGTTTGGGTTTGGGTTTGGGCTGATAATTAAATTCATAGGAAGCCCATGTCTTATTTTTCCTAGTTGGTCCCCACTATAACCTAGAAGCCCAATACTAGAAGATACAAGAAAACCAAAACGAATCGAAATTAGGAGAGGGAGAGGCTTAGGGGCTGGCCCACCTAGGGAGAAAACCCTCGGTGTGGTCGAACCCTATAAATACACACATAGTGTGTGTTTTGTTAACACAAGTTTTGAGACACCAGTTGGCCTATCTACTCTCTAATCGTTTCCACTAGTTTTGGTTTGTGTTCTTCAGGTTCTTGGAGAAAAGAGACCACCCTCTCAATCCAAATTTGGGAATTGGTGCATACGGTGGAAGATCCGCAGGTTTGAGCTTAGTATCAAACTCGCTGACTCCATCCTTCGTTCCTGATTATTAGAGATCAAATCAGAGAGATCTCAAGGTATATAATCTACTTGCAATTAATTGATATATGGTTTATGCTATGGTGATTAGTATTTGATAAAAAAATTTTGAAACCTATCTAGCTATCGTTTATGTCTATGAGGTCCTAATACGCTTCCGCGAGTTGCATGTTCCCAACGTATCGGAGCCGGTCATGAATACGTAATCGATGCTAAACAAAATCAAAAATTTATCAAATTTAATTTGTTAGCATAATCTATGTTTTTCGGTGTTATTGCTAACTTGTTTTTGCAGGCTGAAATTCTGGCTATCATGGTCTATTTTTTTTTTTAAATTCTGATTTTAGAATTGTTCCCTCTGAATAAAGGAGTAGAAATTTATATAAATCGAATTTTTAGATTGTGAACTCCGGTTTGAAGGAGGTTAGGATTTTTTTATAAAAACAGATGAAGAAACGAAGAGACGAAGGACACCGGCAGCCTTGCTGCCGCTGTCGGCTACTGCTGCCAGCGCAGGCAGCAAGTGCAGCTGTTGTAGCACATTCGGCAACCGACGGTCATCGTCGGAAGCTGTCGGACAGATGTGGGAGGTAGGGGGCAGATCGGGCAGCGGGTGCGGGGCAGTTCGGGCAGCAGTATTTCGAGCAGTTTCCAAACAGGGATTCCTAATCAAGTTGAAATTCGAGCTTGATTGAAGACCATGATATCTAGGACTCTTGATTGATTTGGTTTCCTATTTTAACTATGTCTCCTATTTTAATTGCATGTATGATTGTAATTAAATGCCATGCGAGATTAGGATTCCTATTTATTTATGTATGTTATCTAAACATGGAAAATAAAATACTAATCACCCAAAAAATAAAATATTAAGTGGGAGAAGGGTTACACATCACCCTACGGTCTCCATCATTGGTTCAAAGAAAAATATGTAATAATAAAATTCAGAAAGTTGAGGTATTAAATGTGACTACGGTATTATTTTGGGATATCCGTTTTTAACTTAAGATTCTTTTCGGAACCAAAGTGTGTAATTCCGACCCATGCATTTAAGTATTCTAATTTATGATTAACAATGCAATGTCTAGAAAGTTCTATCGAGAATTGAGGTTACTTACTTGTGCGCCGTCTTTCGGAAAGCCCCCTCTTTCCTGGGAACGACCTGGTTACTAGATTTGTTAATCGTTAAATTGAAAACCTATTGTGCTGCGATAACGGTTTCACTTCATGGAAAAAATCCGTAACGAATCTAGATTTTAGGCGGTGATACCAAAATGCGTAAATTTAAGTCAATGCATTTTTTAAGATATCTCAATTTCAAGAGTTTTGGAATTACGAAAATATTTTTTAAGTTTGGATTATTAGTAAGAAAATTTAATAGAGATGTAATTGAAAATATGTGTTGGCTTAGACCTTCCTCCCTATTGGAAATTTTCGATTACAGATATCTCAGATTATTAGTTTTCTTGATAGTCATAATGGGTATTCATTTATTATAAAATTATTTCCCCATCGGAGTAAATTTTATGAAGATGGTGAGATTATGATCAAGTGATGGTTATACACTTAACTATAAATTATGGAAATATTTCCCATAATTTATAGTTAACTGATTAAATTTACATTTGGCACGGCGTGTTGTCTAGACAATGAAATTTAATGTGAACTAAACTGCATGGAATTTATTCTCCCATCGAGATAGGAAATTCCATGCTAAGGTGTTTTGATTGTTAACGAATTATATGATTGATTATGGGTGCAATCTTAGATAATTCGAATCATGTATGCTATAAATTAATTTCTAAATATGTTGTTTTTCAGTTTTTTCAAATTGCCTTTATTCAACCCATTATCTGTTATACTGAAAGACCATAAATTGGATGGAACAAACTATGTCAATTGGAAAAGAAATTTGGATATTGTGCTCACCTCTGAAGAGTACAAATTTGTGTTGACTGAAGTATGCCCTGAATTGCCTGAGGAGGGTGCCACTGATGAGCAAATCAATGCTCACAAGAAGTGGAAGAAGGCTGATGAAATGGCTAGATGCTCTACATGTTAGCATCAATGTCAGACTTGTTGCAAACACAACACCAGAATATGACAAGTGCCTATGACATCATTTATAGCCTAAAGGAGATGTTTGGTGATCAAGGCAGAGCCGCAAGGCAGACTGTCATGAAAACACTTCTAAACACCCATATGAAGGAAGTAGCCAATGTAAGTGAGCACACTCTTAAGATGATGAGTCTTTTGAATGAGCTCGAAGTACTTGGTGCTAATATTGATGGTGAAAGCCAGATCGATATCGTACTTCAATCTCTTCCTAATAGCTATGAGAATTTTCGGCTAAACTATAACATGAACAAAAGGCTTTATACCTTGCCGGAACTTCTCAATGAGCTTAAAGGAGCAGAAAAACTTCAACCTAAGCAAGCTAAGGTCAATTTGAATAAGAAATGATCTTCTACTATACCTAAAGATAAGAAGAAGAAAAAGACTCAAAAGAAGAATAAGTCAGTCAACTCCAAGGGTATTCAAGGTGGAGTGAAAAAGCCGTAAGGCAAGTGTTTTCACTGTGGCCAGAAGGGACATTGGAAAAAGCAATGTCAGACATGACTAAGCAAGTACTCAAGGTAACTTTCTTTTATTTGTTGTCGAAACACAATTAGCGGTTGTGTCTACTGGATCTTGGTGTGTAGACACTAGAGCCACTAATCATGTTTGCAATTTGTTGCAAGGGTTCCAGGAAACCAGACGACCAAATAAAGAAGATAGTTACGTGCTTTTGGGAGATGCAACAAAACTAAGAGTAGAAGCAGTAGCCATTTTTCATTTGAGTTTTAGTAGTGATAGGACTTTAATTTTGAACGATTGTCTTTATGTATCAGCTATGAGACGAAATTCACTTTTAGTTCCATCTTTAGCTTTGAATGGATATTGTTTTGAGTTTGATAACTCTATTGTTATTTGGTACAATAAACGTTTTATCTGTTCTGGTACTTTGGTAGATAATCTTTACATTGTAAGTCCAAATTCTGCTATATGTAATGCATTGAATAACTCAACAATTTTTCCATCTAAGAGAAAGGAACCTTCGAAACCAAATCAAACTTAGCTTTGGTATCTACGCTTAGGTCATATAAATCTAAACAGGATTACTAGACTGGTACGAGATGGACCTTTGAGTTCATTAGAAGTTGAGGAACTTCCAGTCTGTTAATCATGTTTGGAAGGTAAGATGACTAAGAGGCCATTTTCGGCCAAGGGGTATAGAGCCAAAGAATGTTTGGAGTTGGTACATTCTGATGTGTGTGGTCCAATGACTATCCAAGCAAGAGGAGGTTATGAGTACTTCATCACTTTCATAGACGATTACTCAAGGTATGGATACATTTTTCTAATGCACCGTAAGTTTGAAACTTTTGAGATGTTCAAAAAGCTATAAGGCAGTTACGGAGAAGCGTTTAGGAAAGAGTATCAAAACACTACGATCTGATCGTGGTGGCGAATACCTCTCAGGAGAGTTTATGGAATACTTAAACGCAGAGGGGATTTCATCCCAGCTGACTACGCCAGGCACACCACAACAAAATGGTGTGGTAGAAAGGAGGAATAAGACTCTTATGGAAATGGTAAGATCGATGATGAGTTTTTCTGAGTTGCCTAATTTCTTCTGGGGCTATGCCCTGGAAACAACTGCCTACATTATGAACTTAGTTCCTTCTAAGTTAGTACCAACTACTCCTACTGAATTATGGACAGGGCAAAAGCCCAGCTTGGCCCATATACGGATATGGGGTAGTCTGGCCCATGTGCTGGTAGGGAACACTGGGAAGTTGGAATCAAGAACAAAAGTATTTTTTTTTCGTTGGATACCCTCAAGGTATAAAAGGTGGTTTGTTTTATAGTCCTATGGATCAGAAGGTCATTATCAGCACCAATGCCCGATTCTTAGAAGAAGACTATATGATGAATCACAAACCCAAAAGTAAGATTGTTCTTGAGGAATTAAGAGGGGAAATACAAAGAAACCAAATAACTCAAGGAACACTAGTTGAGGATAACGATCCAGTACGACATAACAGTGGGAGAATTGTGGAATCCCAAACTGATTCTGTTCAGAGGGATAATCAAGACATACTGGGGAATCAACCAGATCAGCATGAAGATCCTGATACAAATCGAATAGAATCATCACACTAAAATACTCCAAACGAACAAACAGGGCCTCGTCATAGTGGGAGGGTAACTAGATTACCTAGTCGGAATGCTCTATTGGGTGAAGTGTATGAAATGATCCCAACTGAACAAGCTATTGATCCCAATAACTACAAAGAAGCTCTCCAAGATAAAGATGCAATATCTTGGAAGAAATCTATGAAATCTGAGATGGAGTCCATGTACTCAAATCAAGTCTGGGAACTTGTAGAACCATCGAATGGTGTAAAACCCATTGGTTGCAAGTGGATCTACAAGAGAAAGAAAGGGGGTGGATGGGAAGGTTGAAACCTTCAAAGCTAGGCTTGTTGCGAAAGGGTACACTCAGAAAGAAGGGATCGATTATGCGGAAACCTTTTCGTCGGTAGCCATGCTTAAATCTATCCGGATACTTTTATCCATTGCAGCATATTATGATTATGAAATATGGCAAATGGATGTCAAGATAGCTTTCCTAAATGGAAGTCTTGACGAAATCATCTATATGGTGCAACCAGATGGATTTGTAGCGTGAAACGAAAAGCACTTGTTGTGCAAGCTTAAGAGATCCATTTATGGACTCAAGCAGGCATCTAGGTCTTGGAATATAAGATTCGACCAGGCCATAAAATCCTATGGATTTGAGGAATGTCTTGATGAACCTTGTGTCTATCGGAGGAGCAATGGAAGTGTGATGGTATTCTTAGTACTTTATGTAGATGATATATCACTCATCAGAAACGATGTAGCCATATTATCTACTGTTAAAGTCTGATTCAGTAGTCAATTGAAAATGAAAGATTTGGGAGAAGTCGGCCACATTCTTGGGATCAAACTACTGAGAAATCAGAAACAAAGAATGTTGGGCCTATCTCAGGGAGTCTACATTGACACCATCCTGACAAGATTCGGCATGAAAGATTCCAAGAAAGGATTTCTTCCTTACAGATATGGAGTCACTTTATCTCGAGATTAGTGTCCTAAGGATGCTGATGAGATAAAGAAAATGAGTCAAGTACCATATGCTTCAATAGTGGGAAGCCTCATGTATGCCATGATGTGCACTAGACTGGACATATGTTATATGGTTGGTCTAGTTAGCATATATCAGTCTAATCCAGGTATGGAACATTGGATTGCTATAAAGCACATACTCAAGTACTTACAGAGGACGAGAGATTATACCCACTGGGTATACAGATTCAGATTTTCAATCAGACAAAGATCCCAGGAAATCAACTTCAAGGTATGTTTTCACATTGGGAGGTGAAGCCATTAGTTGGAGAAGTGTCAAGCAATCTTGTATTGCTGACTCCACTATGGAAGCCGAATATGTAGTAGCCTCTGAGGCAGCTAAAGAATTAGTGTGGCTCCGGAACTTTCTTATAGACTTGAATATGGTACCTAAAGCTCTGTCGCCTATTACACTTTACTATGATAATAGCGGAGCAGTTGCAAATTCAAAGGAACTAAGGGCTCATTCAAAAGGAAAACATATTGAACGCAAGTATCACTTGATATGAGAGATCGTACGGAGAGGTGACGTTGTAGTGACGAAGATAGCATCAAAGGATAACCTGGCGGATCCATTCACCAAGCGCTTACCAACAAAACCATTTGGGGGACACTTGGAGGGCCTGACAATAAGATGTGTATCGTCATGGCCTTGAGCAGAAGTTGGAGATTGATAGGAATAGTAAGCTAAAGGCCATTATTTTATGTAATATTCAAACTAGATTTATTTATTTGAATAAAATATATTTAGCATTTAAAATGAGAAAAGACATATTGGCATTAATGTCTTTTATTCTATATGGTATATAAATTGGTGTGTAGAGTCTAAGCTTGCACACGGAAGATCAATTCATAAGTTCCTATCGAATATAAGTAAGCGATCACAGCTAAGACAGAATTGGATAAACCGCCGGCTTGGTTGTGGTATAGTATTTCAGTATACCTATCTTGGTTACGGAGAGCGGCAAAGCTTGAACTTACTATACCAATACACTTGGAGTGTATTGATCAAGACTACGTGTGAGTCAATTTTCCCAGTCTGACTATATGGAAAATTATACACTCACACAGACGTTATAGAATTGTTCATATTCTTAATTTATTAAAGATTATTAGTACATGTGCATTTAATGTACGGGACTTTGATTTACTAAAGGGTGAGGTCTTTTTGTACAGGCCAACAAACACCAAGTGAGTTGGGTCACCCATTAATTGTACGATGGAAAATAATCTGTTAATAAAATTCACGTCCAATTATGGATTGATGATACCCTCTTGGGAATGCTTATAGGATTTGAGATTGTGTCAAAACCCTGCAGGTGGATTTTAATTAATCCGACACATTCAAATAAGTTAAGCGGTAAGATCAGGGAAATATTTAAAGATGTCAATTAAATATTATATGTCAGTGGCATATTTAATTGACGGGTATATGTAACTTAACGTGAGGAATTTTATGAACAAGTATAACGAAAGGCTCAGATTTAATTTGAGATAAAACAGGGAGTGCAATTATAATATTTTAGTGGAATATATTGTAATTTATGAATTATAATTATGTCCATGGGTTTGGGTTTGGGCTGATAATTAAATTCATAGGAAGCTCATGTTTTAATTTTCCTAGTTGGTCCCCACTGTAGCCCAGAAGCCCAATACTAGAAGATACAGGAAAATCAAAACGGACCAGAATTAGGAGAGGGAGAGGCTTAAGGGCTGGCCCGCCTAGGGAGAAAACTCTAGGTGTGGCCGAACCCTATAAATACACACATAGTGTGTGTTTTGTAACACAAGTTTTGAGACACCAGTTGGCCTCTCTACTCTCTAATCGTTTCCACTAGTTTTGGTTTGTGTTCTTCAGGTTCTTGGAGAAAAGAGACCACCCTCTCAATTCAAGTTTGGGAATTGGTACATACGGTCGAAGATCCACAGGTTTGGGTTTAGTATCAAACTCGCTGACTCCATCCTTCGTTCATGATTATTAGAGATCAAATAAGAGAGATCTCAAGGTATATAATCTACTTGCAATTAATTGATATATGGTTTATGCTATGGTGATTAGTATTTGATAAGAAATTTTTGAAACTTGTCTAGCTATCGTTTATGTCTATGAGGTCCTTATACGCTACCACGAATTGCATGTTCCTAATAGTAATGCCGCTGGAAAGTTAGGTTTATCTACTCTCCAGAAGATAACAGCAGCACTACGGATGTTTGCTTATGGAGTTGCAGCAGATTTTGTGGATGAATATGTCAGAATCGGTGAGACCACGGCAATAGAAAGCCTAAAAAGGTTTGCAAGTTCTGTAATTGCCATTTTTGGTGAGGAGTAGTTACGTTCACCAACATCTGATCTCGCAAGGCTACTTGCAATAGGTGAAGCTCGTGCCTTCCCTGGAATGCTAGGGAGTATAGATTCCATGCATTGGAAGTGGAAGAACTGTCCAACTGTTTGGAAAGGTATGTTATCTGGGCATGTACATGAACCAACTATTATTTTGGAAGCTATTGCATCATACGACCTTTGGATATGGCATGCATTCTTTGGACTACCAGGGTCTCATAACGACATTAGTGTCTTAGAAAGATCTAGTGTATTCCAAGGACTAGCGGAATGACGTGCTCCAGCGGTGAATTATTCTATTAATAGTCATAACTACACAATGGGATATTACCTGACAGATGGAATATATCCTTCATGGGCAACTTTTGTGAAAACTATTCCAGCACCACGAACAAATAAACACAAGCATTTCACAATGTGTCAAGAATCTGTAAGAAAGGACGTTGAACGTGCATTTGGAGTTCTCAAGCACGATTTGCAATTGTTCGTGGTCCTGCTCGATTTATGGGTCCTGATACACTTCACGATATCATGATGGTGTGTATAGTGTTACACAATATGATTATCAAAGATGAGAGGGGTTCATAGATGCAGGTTAATATGAATACATATGAAGAAAGTAATGAAAGCCCTCCTACTGCAGAAGTGTCGCACGATGAAAGTAACGAAGTGTTGAACTTCATGCATCGCCACCATCGCATTAGGGATAGATAAGTCCATTCTCAACTTCAATTTGACTTGATCAATCATTTGTGGAGGCTTCATACTGAAGAATGACAAGTTCCTAGCTATGTAATCTTTGTAATGTCTGGTGTGTTTGTTATCTTTCTAACTACCATGTAATCTTTCTCAATGGAAGTGTGGTTGTTATGTTTCAATTCTATGCATTTTCCAAATCTAGTGTTGAATAATAATACTTCGGCAACATGTTCCTCATATTTTAGAGATATCTTTCCAATTTGACAGATAACAACATACTATTTAAAAAATTTGTACAATGCATAAGTTCATACCCATTTAAACAAACATACCAAACATAAGATCAAACATAATATTGAGTACACAATAGCCAAAAGAATCCACCAGGTGATCAACCATAAAAACAGAACATTCACTAATTACGTTTAGACATGATCTCGGCTTGAAGTGATTCAAAGTAGTTACGTTGAACCTCATTCAATGTATTCAGATCTATCATCATCATTTGAAGCTCCCTTTCCCTCCGTTGTTGCTCCACCTTCTCCACTATTGCATAGGCTCTCTACCTCTCCGCTTCAGCCCTTTGTCTCTCTGCCTCAACTCTCACTTTCTCTACTTGAAGCTTCTCATTTTGTATAAGCAAATGATCTTGCCATTTTTTCTCAGCTCTAATTCTGTCAACTTCAGCTAATGCCATCCTTTCATCATGTACTTTCTTTTTATTGATCGTCAATTGCCCTATGACATCTGATAGTTCATTGAGATCACCCTTCCCTTTCTTCCTCCTCTCTTTTTTAGCTTTTCGACCAATTGGTCTCTCTAGGTTGATTGACGTGGAAATTGAAATGCCATCCTCATCCAAGTTGATTGCATCTGGAGTACTGATCGAGCATGAAGCACTTTGCTTCCTTTTTGAAGAAGGTTGCCCCATTTGCATGGTCCACTTGGGTTGATGCCTCAACATATTCCAGCAATGATCAAACTGGAAGTGGGATTTATGCAATTGCTGGTACATTTCTTTGGCCATCTGAATTTGTATATTCATAACACATATATGAATACATCATCAATAAACTCATATAAAGGCAACAACATATCTGTCATAATTTTATTAAACAAAAATAATCACCTTATCGATCTTGTTTGTACCGGATGGACGGGCAGCCTCTACTTGAGTTAAGGAGCCCATAAACTTGTTAGCAGCGAGTTGGATGGCCTGCCATCGGCTATTTAACTATCGTTCTGTCCGATCATTATGATTAGGCCCCCTTGTCTCATTGTAAGTTGCTGTTATTCTAGACCAAAAGGTCTTGGACTTTTGGTCTGCACCTTTAACTGCATCCATGCTTGTATTCAGTCAAGCTGAAACCAAGTTTCTGTCTTCATCAATAAAGAAATTACCACCACGATTTGACACTCTTTGACGAACTTGCCGACTCTTTTTAGCTGTAGAGACTTCTTCGCTTGAGCTAAAAACTTGAAATGTAGGTTGAGTATTGTTCTATGAATCATATGGGAATGGATCAAAATCATCATGACCTTGCTGATCCATAACTGCATGAAATAGGGAATAAAAATCAGATATAAATGTGGTAGAGGATAAATCATATATAAATCAACAATCAAACAATGGTATAGATAGAGAACTTAACAACAATCAAACCTGGGACAACTATGAATATAAATAAGCTATAAATCATCCTAACCTTGCCGACCTTCTCCTACACAATCATAATCACACAATGGTAATCGCATTCAATCATTCAAGCACAGGGTTGTGACATGCCTTCCCTGCCTTCTCCTTCACAATTCCTTTTTTTTTCTCAATTTGAGCTACAAGGCAATGCATAGAGAGATAACCATATAGGTATATATGCTGGCATGGCATGCTAGATAGGGAGAGAAGTTCATACCCGTCCCCCATACATGATCAGGAATCAACAAAAAGAACAATAATAAAAAGACAATAAACGCAAAAGAGGAGCAATTGTATATCAAATCCCAAATCAATTCACAGTGCCCTAAATCATACCATGAATAAACAAGTTAAAAAACATGTATATAAATCACAGTTATCAATGACATAAAAAGCGAAATCACATGTATATGCACACCCAAATTTGATATAGTTCATAAATCACAAAATCAACATCGTGATCCCATATTCACAAATTCCACCTCGGTTCCATCAATCAACAACCACACACACAAGGATCACTAAATTGTGCAGAAAAAATTAAAGTTTGAGTACCTGAATTGAAGTTGGTGATGGTTGTTCAGAGTCCTGAATCGACGTCGCTTCCTCCCTGTTTGAGAGATGGATTTAGAGAAAGTTAGCGCCTATGAGAAAGACGATGGTGGGTTGAGAAACCACCGAGGGCAAGTAGTGAGAGCCGATCGGTCCCACACTGACGACGACCTTAGATCGACTACGCACCAAGTGCGTCGTCGCTGCGTGAGGGAGGGGTACAGAGAGAACTCGAGATCGCAAAAGATATTAGGGACAAAAGACAAAAAAATGAAAAATTAAATGAATATTCTTGATTAAAATATTGGTTGCAGTATTGAACAGGAAACGACACATCTACCGTTTTACTATTCATAATGCAGATTTAGAGTATGAGATACAGTATCTGTTGGAGATGTTTTTTTTGTCAAATACTGTAAACAAAACTTTAAATGCCCAGTAAATTTCACTATCCAGTATCTGCTGGAGGTGCCTTGACGACTCTTGATTGTGCGACCCGAAGTCCTCCCGATTTGAAAGCTTAAAAATCTTCACGAATCTTGACAGAGGTTGAGGATTGTGAGTGCTTGGATCGTTTTGGCTGATTAGTGAATAATTAGAAGCAAAGATGTCGATGTGGCCGAATGCTAGGTAGGACCGAGGTGAGGCGGAACCGCTACAAAGTGGCGGTGAATGCGGAAAAAGGTAGGCGGAGGCACGAGGACAACATGGTTGAGATCCGCAAGAATCGACATGAGGAGAGTTTGCACAAGAAGGGACTTGAGGGGCTCCAAACGCAGTAGATTCCTGCATCCATCCACTCTTTAGCTGTCGAGAAGGTAAGTCTCGAAATTATAATGGGCTTCGTAGATGTATGTAGGATTGGCTGGCTTTGATCGCAATTTTGGTGGATTTATCTTTTGAAATTTTGTCATTCGTAACTAGGGTTTCATTGATTCGAAACTGGATCAGATAAGGTTTCACTATCTCGTTTAGGATTTCTTTATTTCTTGTTTTTTCCCCTTTGGCTGCTGATTGTGGGTTTTCTTTTTCGTATTCTGGTGATCAAAGTACTATCTAACAACTGTAAAATTTTATTGATAACTACACTCCTGAGTCTTCTGCAATGTTGACTAACAATTCAATGATCTGTCCTGCTTGAACTGTGATTGAAAGCAGGAGATAAATTTTGAAGTATCTTGAAGCAACCGGCATGAAAAACAATGAAGTCACCACCAATTGATTTTTAGGATGCAATTGGACATCCGTTCCCGTCTATGAGAAAAATGGGCAAGGGGGTCTATTGAGCATGGGGAAGGTGTTAGGCATCCCACAACTCTCGAAAACGGTTACCTTTGAATGTTTTCCTATTTGGCTCTAATTTTTTTTTTGAAAATCCAATTTTGATGGGTTTTATTGGAATGTGATGAAAAATCCACTTGGAGTGATTTTGAAAAAAAGGTGCACGGGATCACTGCGGCCATTCCCTGCTTTGCCAAAGATTGGATAAAATCCCACTTGGAATGGGTTTGGTAATTTGAAGAAAAAGGTGTGCATGGGATCATTGGGGTCATTCCCGACTTGACTAAAGATTGGATAAAATCCCACTTGGAGTGGATTTGGTGATTTGAAAAAAAGGATTTTTGAATAGGGTTTGATGGAAAAATTCCACATTGGAGTGGGTTTTGATATTCTTGAAAAATGGATTTTTAGAGACCGGTTGATGTACCAAAAGGGCCCACAATCAAGGAACAAGGATCAATTCAAGCCTTACTCACAATTAGGTTTTTCATGAGAAAAGAAAGAATCCATTTAACGCTCATTGAATGGGCCAAATATCTTTAAACCCACCTTTGAGTCCTTAAATAAATTCTCCTAATCCCTAAAAACATATTTGCTTTCCGGGTCCACAAAATCCAAATATTTTGAATGAATGCCAATGGAACCCCAATATCTTGAAGGCTCATCGGTATTTAAACAAAACATAAAGGTTTCATAATTTAATCTTGGTGTGTTTATTAAAGTGAGACGGCTTGGATTAATTCTAAAGCTAACACATTGCGTTTATTTTCATGGCATAATGTCTATATGCTTCTAGCACCCTACAACATCACGTATGTATTTTTATTTTACATCCACTATTTTCCACTACCCTATTAGAGGGGTTTACATTTTACAATTATGTACAAAAGAAAAAAAATAAAAAAAATGAGAAATACAAATATTATATAAGAATTGAAATATTGCCCATGGGGCCTGTTGCTCAAATCCGACCCAAATCCTCTAAGTTGCCCCTCGGCCCAAGTAGTCCCAAGCCCGATCCAAACCCAACAAATCAAACACAAAAATGGGTCAAAATAGAATACTCAAATGTAAATCAAATTAAGACCGCATTATGAGCAATCCAACACAATCTTAAATCAAAGCACAAACCAGATAATTTAACTAGGATTATTTCATTTCGTTTCACATGGCACCCACCAGCTCAAACCAATTACAAGTAAACTCCATACACGATATCATACAATGTAACAAACACAATAAACAAAAGTCATTAACCATCACAAACCTAAGGTAATCAACGTAAACCAAATCAAGGCACCAACGAAAAATCAAGTTTCATTCCCGGCACCAAAGAAAAATCAAGTTTCATTCCCGGTGAATCAATATTCATGCTATATAACCAATACAAGACCTAACACAATACAAACACCAATAAACTCCTGTAAACCCAAATAATCGTATAGAACAAACCATGAATCAGTGCCATTTTTCCCAAGAAACCAACCCATCCATCACTATTTCGATATCAAGACCTAGAAAAATAAAAAACAAATATCACAATCAGCCATCAACACCAGTGAGTAAAACCAGATTTCAAATCGGTGAGCAAATAAGATCCAAGATGACTATCCTTTTTGGTCTTTTTCATTTTCTAATTTTTCATTTATTTTTCATTCCCTAGATATTTTCTAAGGCATTGTTTTTGACAATTGGGCCAAAACTCAAAAATTGAGCCTTAAATTTTGAGTTTATGGACCCACGGGCTTTTAAGAAAAGAAACGAGTTTGGATTTCATTTTTCTTCCTTTAATTTTTATTTTGGATTTCATATTTTTATTTTTTCTTTTATTAATATTTTTGGTCGGACGAAAACCGGTTACTACATATCTACTGCATGATTTTTGAGCTGGTTTTTTAGCAGTTGGAAAGTGAAGAAGGTGGTCATGCATACTGCATATATACTTATATTCATTGTAACGTACCTCTGATAAGAACCAGGCCAGCTACGAGCCCATACACACACCCAGTAGCCCATACATTCCTAAACCCCAACCACACAAGCCCAACTACTACCCACGTATGGGTTGGTTGTAACCAACAAGCACAATAGGCAGTCACTACCTAGAAAACTTATTGGCTGATTAAAGAAGACATTTACCCTCCTTATAAATAGATCACAAGTCCCCTATCTAAGCAATGTGGGACATTCGTATCAACCTCAATCAATTTCGTATCTAGGTATGTAATTATGCAGTGAATCCTCAAATATTTTGGTAGGTTGTAAGATGGATAGTTATAAATCATGACTTGTTGCTTTTGATGGTTAATGGTGCAAATAGAAATTGCAGAATAGGAGGTGCCAATCAAATTAGGTATGTTCGTGGTAGCAGGTCACAATTCTAAAACATTTTCTAATTTTTCATCAAACGAACATCAAAAAATATAAATCATTTTCTAATTTTCCACCAATCAAACACTAGAAAATATTAATAATTTTTTTGTCCAAACACTAAAAACTAGTTGTTTTTCCATGAAAAGTTTTTCTTTTTCCATGAAAGATTGGTTTTCTTTGAAACAAACGGAGCATAAAAGTTGACTTTGAATTGAGATCTAGGGTTCAAAGAGAATAGGAGCATGGGTGGAGGGAGGCGACTGCACTGTACTTGAGTGCAGGTTTTTGAAAAAAAAAAAATACAGTTATTCATATATAGATATCAGAACTGGTTATTTGCCATGGATGTTTACAAGGGAGTTTTCTCCAACTTCTTACTAGACTTTTAGGTTTGATTATCGAGAACGTGAGGCTTTTTTGGTTTGTATTGAGCTCATTCATAACGGCCTTGACATTGAATCTGTTGTAGTCTATTTATATTGGTATTGTAGTCCATCTCTTTCAACTTCATAGTTTGACCCAATCAATAGATTATATTCAAATTGAATTGTATTTATCAACTCAAATTCGAATATATTTTATTATTAAGGTTACTTTACCGTTAGCTTGTACAGATACAAATAGTTGCACTCTCTCTATCGTCTCTCTTCTATCTTCTTCTTCTACCTTATCTCCTTCTCACTTCTTCTGAAACCTGCTATCAAGTTTACATGCCATTGCATTTTAATTCGGAAGATAATATTGTAAATAGTCCTAAAAAATTGTCCCCGGACCCCGTCAATTTTTCATAGCCCCCGTAACCTCCATTCCTGGCTCCGCCCATGAATAGGGGAAAGAGACTGAGGCAAGAGAAGAAGAAGAGCACAAACGAAAATTGAGGGACAGGTCAATGAGATGTATCAGTCACTTTCTGATAGATCTCTGATGGCCAACCAAAGAAATAGTCCATTTTAAAATATTCTCATTTGACGTCAAAGACATAGTATGCACACAGATCTTCTGGCCATACTCTTTAACTAAGACGATAAGAACAGTTCTATAATCATGTAAAGACTATTCTCAACAAAAAATGTCAAATTCAAGTACAAACAAAGAACTAAGACTGCCCGATTAAATCAATAATATTCTCATAATATCGAAATGTGGAGAGACTGACTTAATTGCCAAAAACAAAATTTTAATACAAGATTTTGAGAACAGGTAATTGGGAGCCCTATACATGCAACAAAAAATTGATAGAAACAAGGGTAAAAAAAAAAAAAAAAACCATTACCCTCAATCATATGCATAGGCTTTCAGGTCGATTTATAATAAATTACGAGAAAATGAACATGGGCAAATTTTGAATCCAGTTGAGCTTAATTCATGTAAAAAGTAGTCAAAACTTCCTTTGAATGCCAAGCACTTGTATCTTGGAAATGCCCAAGCTGAGAAAAATGAATCGCCAGCCTACCAACACACCAGGACTTTTGGCTTTGATTGAAAAGTCACTGTGCGGATGTAATGTTACCACCAGCAACCCAATACTGCTTTATTTCGTGTGTCTTTTCGAGAACTATGCGCTTGCAAACTACACAATGTCCACACACAAAAAAAAACGCAAGTTGGAGGAGGAGAAGAATATGAGAGAACTAAGTGACGATCGAGGAAAAAAAATGTGGGAGGGGTGCAACACGAGCAACTTCCCAAGAGGTCACCCATCCTAGTACTACTCTTGCCCAAGCACTTTTAACTTTGGATTTCTATTGAGATCTGGTTCATTAGTGCTGGCATGATTGCACCCTAAATTGTTTCTCTACGTCAATGTATATGAACTCTTCCTTCAGCACAAGTTTGCACGCGCGCTCCATTCCTTTCCTCTATCCTTTTTTCTCTAGAAAATATTTATTTCGCGTGTCTTTTCATGAACTATGCACCTGCGAACTACACAATGTGCACAAACAAAAAAATATGCAAGTTGGAGGAAGAGAAGATTATGTATTGCTCTCGCCCAAGCATGTTTAATTTCGGAATTCTGATGTGATCTGGTTCATTACTGCTGGTATGATCACGTCCAAAATTGTAAGTCATTGTTGATGCATATAAACTCTTGCTTCAGCACATGTTTGCATGAGCGCTGCATTCCTTTCTGTTATCCTTTTTTCCTGAGAAAAATATTTTTTTTGTCTGTATTTTCGAAAACTATGCGCTTGCAAACTACACAATGTCCACACAAAAAAAATACGTAAGTTGGAGGAGGAGAAGAATATGAGAGAACGAAGTGATGAACGAGGAAAAAAAGGTAGGAGGGGTGCAACACGAGGACTTCCCAGGAGATCACCTATCCTAGTACTACTCTCGCCCAAGCACGTATAACTTTACAGTTTTGATGGGATTCGGTGCATTATTGTTGGTATGATTGCACCCAAAGTTTTTTCTCGCCGTTGATGTACATAAACTCTTCCTTCAACACAAATTTGCATGCGCGCTGCGTTCCTTTCCGCTATCCTTTTCTTCTCAAGAAAAAATTTATTTCGCGTTTCTTTTCGAGAACTATGCGTTTGCAAACTACACAATATCTTCAAAAAAATATAGAAGTTGGAGGAGGAGAAGAATACGACAGAACGAAGTGACAAACGAGGAAAAAAAAAGGTGGGAGGGGTGCAATATGAGGACGTCCTCGGAGGTCACCCATCCTAGCACTACTCTCGCCTTAGCATGTTTAACTTCAGAGTTTTTATGGGATCCAGTGCATAGTGTTGGTATGATCGCAACCGAAATTATTTCTCAACATTGATGTATATAAACTCTTCCTCCAACACAAATTGCACGCGAGCTGCGTTCCTTGCCGCTACCTTTTTTTCTCAAAAAAATATTTACTTCGAGTATCCTTTCGAGAACTATGCGCTTGCAAACTACACAATATCCACACACACAAAAATACGCAAGTTGGAGGATGAGAAGAATATGAGAGAACGAATTGGCGAAAGAAAAAAAAAGGTCGCAGAGGTGCAACACGAGGACTTCTCAGGAGGTCACCCTTCCTAGTACTACTCTCGCCCAAGTACGTTTACCTTCAAAGTTCTAATCGGATCCGATGCATTAGTGTAGGTATGATTGCACCCGAAATTGGTTCTGAATGTTGATGTATATAAACTCTTCCTTCCACACAAGTTTGCATGCGTGCTGCTTTCCTTTCTGCTATCATTTTTTTCTCAAGAAAATACTTATTTCGCTTGTCTTTTTGAAAACTATGCGCTTGCAAACTACACAATGTACACACACAAAAAAAAATACACAAGTTGGAGGAGGAGAAGAATATGAGAGAACTAAGTGACGATCGAGGAAAAAAAAGGTGGGAGGGGTGCAACACGAGGAACATTCCAGGAGGTCACCCATCCTAGTACTACTCTCGCCTAAGCACGTTTAACTTTGGATTTCTGTTGAGATCTCATTCATTATTGCAAGTATGATCGCGCCAGAAGTTGTTTCTCAACGTTAATGTATATAAACTCTTCCATTAGCACGAGTTTGCACGTGTGCTACGTTCCTTTTCGTTTTCCTTTTTTTCACGAGAAAATATCTACTTCGAGTGTCTTTTAGAGAACTATGCGCTGACGAACAACGCAATGTCCTCACACAAAAAAATACTCAAGTTGGAGGATGAGGGGAAGAATATGAGAGAACGAAGTGACAAACGAGGAAAAGAAAGGTGGGAGGGCTACAATACGAGGACTTCCCAAGAGGTCACCCATCCTAGTACTGCTCTCACCCAAGCACGTTTAACTTTGGAGTTCTGATGCGATCTGGTTCATTATTACTAGTATGATCTCGCCCGAGATTGTTCCTCCTTGTTGATGCATATAAACTCTTCCTTCAATTAGCACATGTTTGCACGAGCGCTGCGTTCTTTTCCGTTATCCTTTTTTCTCGAGAAAATATTTTTTTGCCTGTATTTTTTAGAACTGTGCGCTTGCAAACTACACAATGTCAACACACAAAAAAAATATGCAAGTTCGAGGAGGAGAAGAATTTGAGAGAACGAAGTGACGAAGAGGAATAAAAGGTGGGGGGGGGGGGATCAACACGAGGACTTCCCAAGAGGTCACCCATCCTAGTACTACTCTCGCCCAAAGATGTTTAACTTCGGAGTTCTGATGGGATCCGGTGCATTAGTGCTGGTATGATCACACCCAAAATTTTTTCTCAACATTGATGTATATAAACTTTTCCTTCAACACAAATTTGCACGCGTGTTGCGTTCCTTTACACTATCTTTTTTTTCTCAAGAAAATATTTACTTCGCTTTTCTTTTCAAGAACAATGAGCTACAAACTACACAATCTCTAGACACAAAAAAATAAGCAAGTTGGAGGAGGAGAAGAATATGAGAGAACAAAGTGACGAACGAGGAAAAAAAAGGTGGGAAGGGTGCAACACGAGGACATCCCAAGAGGTCACCCTAAAGTACTACTCTTGCCCAAGTACGTTTACCTTCGAAATTTTGATGGGATCTGGTGCATTAGTGCAGGTATGATTGCACACGAAATTGTTTAGGAATGTTGATGTATATTAGCTCTTCCTTCTGCACAAGTTTGCACTTGCTCTGCGTTCCTTTCCGCTATATTTTTTTTCTCGAGAAAATGCTTATTTCGCATGTCTTTTTGAGAACTATGCGCTTGCAAACTACACAATGTCCACACATAAAAAATACGCAAGTTGGATGAGGAGAAGAATATGAGAGAACTAAGTGATGATCGAGGAAAAAAAAGGTGGGAGGGGTGCAACACGAGGAACTTCGTAGGAGGTCACCCATCCTAGTATTACTCTCGCCCAAGCACGTTTAAGTTCGAATTTCTAGTGAGATCCGGTTCATTAATGCTGGTATGATCGCACCCGAAATTGTTTCTCAACGTCAATGTATATGAACTCTTCCTTCATCTCAAGTTTGCACGCGCACTCTCCAGTCACCCATCCTAATACTACTGTTGCCCAACCATGTTTAACTTCGATGTTCTGATGGGATCCGATGCATTAGTGCTGGTATGATCGCACCTGAAATTCTTTGGCAACATTGATGTGTATAAACTCTTACTTCAGCTGAAGTTTGCAAGTGCGTTTCATTCTTTTTCGCTATCCTTTTTTTCCTGAGAAAATGTTTATTTCACGTGTCTTTTTGAGAACTCTGTGCTTTCAAACTACAAAGTGTCCACACACAAAAAAAATACGCAAGTTGGAGTAGGAGAAGAATATAACATAACGAAGTGATGAACGAGGAAAAAAAGTTGGGAGAGGTGCAACACGAGGGCATCCCAAGAGGTCACGCATCCTAGTACTACTCTCGCCTAAGCATGTTTAACTTCGGAGTTCTGATGGGATCCGGTGCATTAGTCCTCGTATGATCGCACCCGAAATTATTTCTCAACGTTGATGTATATAAACTCTTCCTTCAACACAAATCTGCACGTGCGCTACATTTCTTCCCGCTATCTCTTTTTTCTCAAGAAAAATATTTACTTCGCGTTTCTTTTCGAGAACTGTGCGCTTGCAAACTACACAATGTCCACACACAAAAAAAAATACGCAAGTTGGAGGAGGAGAAGAATATGATAGAACGAATTGACGAAAGAGAAAAAAAAACAAAGGTCGTAGATGTGCAACACGAGGACTTCCTTGTAGGTCACCTTTCCTAGTACTACTCTGGCCCAAGTATGTTTACCTTCGGAGTTCTGATGGGATCCGATGCATTAGTGCAGGTATGATCGCAGCTGAAAGTATTTCTGAACGTTGATGTACGTAAACTCTTCCTTTTATGCAGGTTTACACGCCCGCTGCGTTCCTTTCCGCTATCATTTTTTTATCAAGAAAATACTTATTTTGCGTGTCTTTTTGAAAACTATGCCCTTGCAAACTGCATAATGTCCACACACAAAAAAAATACGCAAGTTGGAGGAAGAGAAGAATATGAGAGAACTAATTAACGATCGAGGAAAAAAAAGGTGGGCGGGGTGCAACACGAGGAACTTCCCAAGAGGTCACCCATCCTAGTAATACTCTCTCCCAAACATGTTTGACTTCGGATTTTTGTTGAGATCAGGTTCATTAATACTGGTATGATCGCACTTGAAATTGTTTCTTAATGTTAATGTATATGAACTCTTTCTTCAACACAAGTTCGCACGCGCGCTTCATTCCTTTTTGCTATCCTTTTTTTCTCAAGAAATTATTTCTTTTGCATGTATTTTCGAGAACTATGCGCTTACAAACTACACAATGTCCGCACAAAAAAAAAAAACGCAAGGTTGAGGAGAAGAAGAATATGAGAGAACAAAGTGACGAACAAGAAAAAAAAAAGGTTGGAGAGGTGCAACATGAAGACTTCTCAGGTCACCCATCCTAATACTACTCTCGCCCAAGCACCTTTAACTTCGGAGTTCTGATGGGATCCGGTGTATTAGTGTTGGTATGATCGTACCTGAAATTCTTTGGTAACGTTGATGTGTATAAACTCCTCCTTCAGTAGAAGTTTGAACGCACGTTGCATTCTTTTTCGCTATCCTTTTCTTCCCGAGAAAATATTTATTTCGCATGTCTTTTTTAGAACTCTGCGCTTGCAAACTACAAAATGTCCACACACAAAAAAAATATGCAAGTTGGAGGAGGTAAAGTAAATGAGATAATGAAGTGATGAATGAGGACATCCTAGGAAGTCACCCATCCTAGTACTATTCTCGCCCAAGCACGTTTAACTTTGGAGTTCTGATGGGATTCAATGCATTAGTGCTCGTATGATCGCACCCGAAATTGTTTCTCAACGTTGATGTATATAAAATCTAGCTTCAGCAAAAACTTACACGCGCGCTGTGTTCCTTTCAACTATCCCTTTTTTCTCGAGAAAATATTTATTTCGCGTATCTTTCAAGAACTACGCACTTCCAAACTACACAATGTCCAAACACAAAAAAACAAGAAGTTCGTGGACGAGAAGAATATGAGAGAATAAAGTGACGACCGAGGAAAAACAAAGTGGGAGGGGTGCAACACGAGGACTTCCCAGGAGGTGACCCATCCTAATACTATTCTCGCCTCAGCCCGTTTACCTTCGGAGTTCTGATGTGATCCGATGCATTAGTGCAGGTATGAGCGCACCCAAAATTGTTTCTCAATGTTCATGTACATAAACTCTTCCTTCAGCAAAAGCCTCCACATGCGCTGCGTTCCTTTCCGATATCTTATTTTTCTGTAGAAAATATTTATTTGGCGTGTCTTTTCGAGAACTATGCACTTGCAAACTAGACAATGTCCACACACAAAAAAAATACGCAAGTTGGAGGAGGAGAATAATATGTGAGAGCAAAATGACGATCAAGGAAATAAAAGGTAGAAAGGGTGCAACACAAGAATTTTTCAGGAGGTCACCTATACTAGTACTACTCTCACCCGAGCATGTTTAACTTTGAAGTTCTGTTGGGATTCGATGCATTAGTGCTGGTATGAGAGCACCCATAATTGTTTCTCAATGCTGATATATATAAACTCTTTCTTCAGCACAAGCTTGCACGCACGATATGGTCCTTTTCGTTATCCCTTTTTTCTTGAGAAAATATTTATTTTGCGTGTCTTTTCGATAACTATGCGCTTGCAAACTACACAATGTCCACACACAAAAAAATACGCAAGTTGGTTGAGGATAAGAATATGAGAAAATGAAGTGACGATAAAGAAAAAAAATGTGGGAGGGGTGCAACACGAGGACTTCCTAGTAGGTCACCCATCCTAGTACTACTCTCACCCAAGCACGTTTAACTTCGAAGTTCTGATGGAATCCGATGCATTTGGCCTTGTATGATCGCACCCAAAATTGTTTCTCATCATTGACGTATATAAACTCTTCCTTCAGCACAAGCTTGCATGTGCGCTATGCTCCTTTCCTCTATCCCTTTTTTCTCGAGAAAATATTTTTTTCACGTGTCTTGTCGAGAACTATATGCTTGCAAACTACACAATGTCCACACATAAAAAAAATACGCATGTTGGAAGAGGAGAAGAATATGAGAGAACGCAGTGACGATCGAGGAAAAAAAGGATAGGAGGACGGCAAAACGAGGACTTCGTTGGAGGTCACCCATCCTAATACTACTCTCGCCCAAGCACGTTTGGCTTTGGAGTTCTGATCAAATCCGGTGCATTAGTGCTTGTATGATCGCACTCAAAATTGTTTGTCAACGTTGATGTGTATAAACTCTTCCATCAGCGCAAGTTTGCACACGCATTACGTTCTTTTCCACTATTCCTTTTTTCTCGAGAAAATATTTTTTTCACGTGTCTTGTCGAGAACTATATGCTTGCAAACTACACAATGTCCACACACAAAAAAAATACGCATGTCGGAAGAGGAGAAGAATATGAGAGAACGCAGTGACGATCGAGCAAAAGAAAGATAGGAGGATGGCAAAACGAGGACTCCGTAGGAGGTCACCCATCCTAATACTACTCTCGCCCAAGCACGTTTGACTTTGGAGTTCTGATCGAATCCGGTTCATTAGTGCTTGTATGATCGCACTCAAAATTGTTTGTCAACGTTGATGTGTATAAACTCTTCCTTCAGCACAAGTTTGCACACACATTATGTTCTTTTCCACTATCTCTTTTTCTCGAGAAAATATTTATTTTGCGATTTTTTTCGAGAACTATATGCTAGCAAACCACACAATGTCCACACACAAAAAATACTCAAGTTGGAGTAGTAGAAGTATATGAGAGAACGAAGTGACGATAAAGGAAAAAAATTGTGGGAGGGGTGCAATGCGAGGACTTCCCAAGAGGTCACCTGTCCTAGTACTACTCTCGCCCAAGCACGTTTAACTTCGAAGTTTTGATGGAATCCGGTGCATTAGGCCTTGTATTATCGCATCCAAAATTGTTTCTCATCGTTGATGTATATAAACTCTTCCTTCAGCATAAGCTTATATGAGCGCTGCGCTCCTTTCCGCTATTCCTTTTTTCTCAAGAAAGTATTTATTTCACGTGTCTTATCGAGAACTATACGCTTGCAAACTATACAATGTTTACACACAAAAAATTCGCAGGTTGGAAGAGGAGAAGAATATGAGAGAACGAAGTGACGATCGGGGAAGAAAAAGGTGGGAGGGTTGCAACACGAGAACTTCGTAGGAGGTCACCCATCCTAGTACTACTCTCGCCCGAGCACGTTTAAATTTAGAGTTCTTATGGGATTCGGTGCATTAGTGCTTTTATGATCGCACCAAAAATTATTTCTCAACGTTGATGTATATAAATTATTCCTTAAGCACAAGCTTGCACGGGTGCTGCGTTCCTTGCCGCTATCCCTTTTTTCTTGAGAAAATATTTATTTCGCGTGTCTTTTCGAGAACTATACACTTCCAAACTACACAATTTCCAAACACAAAAAAATACGCAAGTTGGAGGATGAGAAGAATATGAGAGAACGAAGTGACAACCGAGGAAAAACAAGGTGGGAGGGGTGCAACACGAGGACTTTCGAGGAGTCCACCCATACTAATACTATTCTCTCCTAAGCCCGTTTACCTTCGGAGTTCCGATGGGATCCCATGCATTAGTACAGGTATGATCGCACTAGAAATTGTTTCTCAACATTGATGTACATAAACTCTTCCTTCAACACAAACCTGCACGCGCATTGCGTTCCTTTCCCATATATCATTTTTCTTTAAAAAATATTTATTTTGCGTGTCTTTTCAAGTTGGAGTAGTAGAAGTATATGAGAGAACGAAGTGACGATAAAGGAAAAAAAATGTGGGAGGGGTGCAATGCAAGGACTTCCCAAGAGGTCACCTATCCAAGTACTACTCTCGCCCAAGCACGTTTAACTTCGAAGTTCTGATGGAATCCGGTGCATTAGGCCTTGTATTATCGCTTGCAAACTACACAATGCCCACACACAAAAAAAAAAACTCAAGTTGGAGGTGGAGAAGAATATGTGAGAACAAAAGGTGGGAATGGTGCAACACGAGAACTTCCCAGAAGGTCACCTATACTAGTACTACTCTCGCCCAAGCACGTTTAACTTCGGAGTTCTGATGGGATCCCGTGCATTAGTACTGGTATGATCGCACCCGTAATTGTTTCTCAACGTTGATATATATAAACTTTTTCTTCAGCACACAATGTCCACACACAAAAATACGCAAGTTAGAGGAGGAGAAGTGTAGTAACCATTTTTTGTCCGGTCGAAAAATAATTAATAAAAGCAAAATTATACAAAAATACAAAATTCAGAAGCCCGTTTCTTGGGCCCATAGGCTTACAAAAATCCAAATCTCGTTTCTTGTACCCACAAGCCCACAAATATTCAAAAGCCTGTTTATTGGACCCATAAGCCCATAGAGATCCATAATTCATTTCTTGGGCCCAAAACCCATAAAAACTCAAATCTTAGCCAAATGCAACCCAAAAAATATATCTAAAAAATAAAAGAACTAAAAGTAATAATGAATAAGAAACCTTAAGAGGGAAAAGATGGTACCTTTATTAGGGTTTTGTAAAAGAAAGGAAAAGACGAAAAGGCTAGTCTTGAGGGTTTTAAAAAGAGAGAAAAATAGGGTTTAAGAGGCATTTTCGGGATTTAAAAGGAAAATGAAAGTTAAAGAAGAAAAGGAGGAGTTGCTTTTGGGGAAGATTGGCCGCACAAGGGAACATACAAAGAAGAAAAAGGGTCGTTCGTGGGAGAGAAAGAAAGAGGGGGACAAGGAAAAGAGAGAAAATCAGAGAAAATGAGAGAAAATCAGAGAGGGAAGAAGAGAAACAGAGGAAAAGTAAAGGAGAGAAAATCAGGGGAAGGAAGATGGAGTGAGGGAAATCGGGAGAGGCAGATCGTGAGAGTGAAAACCGCCAATGGAGAAGAACCAAAGGAGAGGAAGTCGGGGAAAATAAAAAGCCGCCACCAGAGAAGAAGAACCAGAGGAGAGGGAAATCGGGAAAGGTAAATATCAGTACAAGTTTCTATTATTCTCTGTCTCTTTGCTTTGGTGATAATCTGGTTTTGTTCTCTGAATGCTATGATATATATGCTTGGTTTGCTCCCGGTATTAGCTCTAAATGCTTCGATACATGTTCCTGGTTTTATATCTGGTGGTGTCTCTCTGAAGAATGCATCTGGTTTTATCCTAGTTGGGTCTTGTTTTCGATATCTGTTTCCATCTCTGCACCACTTGGTTATACCTCTACTAGGCAGGCAGTAGCGCACACCCCTCGTTGATGTCTGACTTGATATATTAATTATGCTGGTGTTAGATTATTCAAATCAGGTTAATATACTATGCTATACATATAAGGTTAATACACTCTGTTGATGTCAAGCTTTTAGTGCCCGGTTGTAATACATTGTTTTGATGTTTGGGTTCTTGATGTTTGATATACGGTGGCTTCTCCATTTCTTTCAGACATATATATGTGTATATATACGAGCTTATATGTATATATGTATGTGTATGTATATATTATGTGCAATGTGTGTACGTGTATATGTGGTGCGTTTATGGGTATATATATATTGTGTCTGAGTATAAATATATATATATGGCGTGTCTGTGTGTGTATATATATGTTGTGTGTGTACGGATGGATTTGTTTGTGTGTATATGAGTGTATATATCTATGGTTTGTATGTGTATGTGCGTATATGTATATATAGCATGTGTTTATACGTGTATATAACATGGTTCGGGGTATTCATGTGTATATGTGTATTTATATGCATAGCTTGGCCTATATGGCATTATGGAATGTATGTTTTTATGTGTATATGTATACTTGATATGAATTTGATCTTTTGATTATATCCGAGTATCCATTTAACCATTCTTTGTGTTTGATGTTGGGTTTGGACTGAGCTTGACCCTACTTGAGCTAGAGAGCATACTTAGAGGATTTGGGCCCGGATTTGAGCAATGGGTCCCATGGGCTATTGTCACCAAAAAGTGGCCCAAGGTGGTGATTTGCAGGTGTGTCAAGGCTTATAGTTTCCTACACTAATTTGAATGAAATGCATCGAATGTAAATAAGACTTCTATCTAGACAATTGAACGAACTATCTTGGGACCTGAATAGTTTTAGGTTCCCCAATTCCACTGAAGTGCGCTTTGTTGAGATTGAAATGAAGAAGAATAAATAGATACCAAGAACAATTTATACAACAATGGTTGGCATTGAAAATTGACAAGGAATAAATACAAGAGAATTTGGAATGACCAACATAATATTTGCTCGAAATTGACAAGAATTTGGAAAGTAATTGGAATGCTAGAATGCTAGGAAGCTTGAAATTGCCTTTGAGCTTGAGTTTTTGTTATCTGTTTGACAGATTGTTTGTGTGTTATCCTCTGTCTATCCACTAGCTTTATACTTCCTGTCTTGCACGAAATTCTTCACCCATAAACCATGATCCTACTATAGTTATCCCCTCATTTGTGCCATTTTATGTCAGTTAGAAGCCATTACCACCTTATCATATCAGTTTTTCCCTTATTTCTCTCATAAGTTACCATCTGGACCACCTCATTGTAACTGCCACCACTTCTTCCACTTTTCATGGGCCATTTTCAGCACAATTACACCTAGGTAGTTAGTCATCAATTGGGCTTTATCTCCTTCTCAATATAATGGGCTCATGGGCTAAAATTGACTTAAAGCATGATGGACCGTATGGGCTGCACCTTTAGCCTTGTACATAAACTAGGCCTAGCCCATAATATTTTTATTGCCAACAATTGCCCCCCAGCTTGAATTCAACTGTTCAAAGTTGGATTTCAAACTGATTTTTCGGTCATTCTTAAAAATCCTTTTCAAATATTAGTTACTACCGAATAAAATCCATTTAAAATTCAAACTCTTCTCTTACCTCATTTAATTTGATCAGCAGCTGCTCCTAAGGCTTCTCCCACTCCCGCACGCCTTTTCATTCCTACAGCAATTTGAGAAAGCTCTCACATTTTCTTTTGTGTATCTAATATTTTTATTCATAATATGCGGCCGCTAAGGCCAGCTTATAGTTGCGGCTAAAAAGCCTGCTTTGACATTTTTTATATCATTACAGATTTAAATTCCCAAATGCTTGGGAAATATGGCTTTAAGTATTTGTCATTAATAAATCTCTTATGTGGCTGACCATCTAGGTCTGCCAGCCAATTTGCATTGCCTTTGAGGATTTTGTGGACCTTGAAGGGTCTTTCCTAGTTTGGAGACCATTTGCCTAGCTCTCTGTCTTTGATTCCTGGTGGTAGGATCACCTTCCGCACCATTTGACCTTCATGGAACACTTTCTTCTTCACTTTCTTGTTGTAGGCCTTTACTATCTTCTTCTTTTGGACTATCATCCTGTTCAAAGCCTCCATCCTGCTTTCATCCAACTGTTCGAGCTCCATGTTCATAGCTTTTGAATATTCTTCAGCAGATAGATTATGTTGCTTCATGATCCTCAAAGATGGGACCACCAGCTCCATAGGTAGTACTGCATCATGCCCATAAGTGAGAGCAAAAGGGCTAGTTGCAATGTTTGTTCTCATAGATATGCGGTAGGCCCATAATGTCTTTGGTAGTCTCTTGTGTCATGCTCTGGGATTATCCTCGATAGTTTTTTGCAAGATAGAGATGATCACCTTATTTGAAGCCTTTGCCTACCCATTGGCCTGAGCATAGTATGGAGTAGATGTGAGTAATTTGACTCCCATAATCTTCTAGAAATGCTTTGACCTCCCCTCCAGTGAACATTCTCCCCTGATCAGTTGTGATGGTTTCTAGAATGTCAAATCTGAAAATAAGGTGTTCTTTGATGAAATCTACCACCTCTGCTTGTTCAACCTTTTTTAGGGATATTGCCTTTACCCACTTTGTGAAATAATTGGTAGCCACCAGGATGAAATGATGACCTTTAGATGAGGCAGGAAAGATTTTTCCAATGATATCAAGTGCTTACCCTTTGAATGGCCATGGTTTAAGGATAGGCTGTATATCCGCTGCTGGTGCTTTTTGAATGTTGCCAAATTTTTGGCATTGTTGACAACCTTTTGCATTTTTAATGCAATCTTTCAGGATGGTTGGCCAATAATAGCCATGTCTTTTGATCAACCATCTCATCTTTGGACCTGCTTGATGTGCACCACAGATACCTTTATGTACCTGTTGCATTATTTTCATACTTTCAATAAAACTAGAGCAGTGAAGTAACAAACCATCAGCTCTTTTTCTGAAAAGTTCACCCTCGATCATTACATAGCCCTGTGCCAACACTTTGACCTTTCTGGATGTTGGATCATTGGGATATGTCAGATGGTTAATGATATCTCTCCTCCAATCTTCCATCTGATCGTCAAGAGCTAGGCATTCAACTGTCATGCCTCTTTCTCTAATAGATGGATGAGATCGTCTTTCCACCGTGATGATTTGTTGTATCAAAATTTTTGGACGTATTAAACCAGAAGCTAGTTGGGCCATTCCGTTGGCCTCATGATTTTGTTCTCGTGGAATGTACTTCAACTCCACCTTCACCTCCTGGAAGTCATCAAGTAAATGCAAGACTGTACTGTAGTATGGAGCCAAGGTAAAACTAGCACATTTGTATTCTCCAGCCAGTTGTTTTAGCACCAATTGAGAATCTCCAACTACCAAAATATTTTTGGCTTTTAGTTCAAGCAAGATCTCCAAGCCAATGATCAATGCTTCATATTCTGCGTGGTTGTTACAATCAAAATCCAAATTAAAAGCTAAGGTGGTTTTTCTACCTCTTGGGGATTGAATGACTACCCCAGCTCCAGCAGCCATCTCAGTGCTAGACCTGTCGAACTTTAGCACCCATTCACGTTCATCTTCAAAGATTGGTGTAGTGTGCACATCTATCATGCCTTATAAGGTCTCAGGAATTTCTAGGCATGGATAGTCAGCAAGGAAATCAGCAAGTGCTTGCCCTTTAACATCCTGTTGTTGTCTCCATTTGAGGTTGTATTCTATCAAGGCCAATGACCATCGACCTATCCTTCCTGTCAGCAATGACTTGGTTAACATATGCTTGATCAAATCCATTTTTGAGATCACATACACCTTAGTTTGAAGCAAGTAGTGCCTCAACTTGGTACATGCAAAATATAATGCAAGATAGAGTTTTTCCACCATGGAATATCGCCATTCAGTATATGTCAGCAATCTGCTTAGGTAGTAGACTACTTTTTCTCTTCCAACATCATCATCCTGAGCCTGTAAACTCCCAATAGAATCATCAGTAGCTGATATATACAACTTCAATGGTTTGTGCCTGTTGGGTGGCATGAGAACTGGAGGTTTGCCAAGGTAGGCCTTGATGGTTTGAAAGGCCTCTTCATTTTTGGCTCCCATCTGAATGCATCCTCCTTCTTTAACTTCAATAGCTCTGAGGAAACCTTGGTCTTACCTGCAAGATTAGAAATAAATCTTCTAAGGTAATTTACCTGACCAAGGAAACTTTGGAGCTGTTGTTTGTTCTTCGGTGGTTGAGCTTGGCATATGGCTTTGGCTTTGTTTTGGTCAACCTCCATGCCTCTCTGATGAACCAAAAATCCCAGGAAGTTTCCAGCTTTAACTCCAAATGCACATTTCAATGGATTGAGCTTTAGTTGGTATTGTCTCATCCTTTCAAATGCAAGTTTGAGATCGGCCATATGGTCATTAGCCTTGACTGACTTGACAATGATATCATCAATATAAACTTTCAGTTTCCTGCCAATCATGTCATGAAAAAGAGCATTCATTGCCCGTTGGTAGGTGGTTCCAGCATTTTTTAGGCCAAAGGGCATCATTACCCATTCGTAGGTACCCAATGCTCATGGACATCTAAATGCTGTTTTTAAACATCTTCTTCTGCAATAAATATCTGGTTGTCTTCAGAATAACCATCCATAATAGATAGTAGCTCGTGTTGAGATACACTATCTATCAGCAATTGGCATAACATACACATCTTTAGGTGTAGCAGTGTTTAAATCATGAAAATCAACACAGATATGAATTTTGCCATTTTTCTTAACTACCGGTACAATATTGGATAGCCATTCAGCATACCTGGTTGGCCGTATGAAACCGACCTTAACCAACTTCTGTATTTCTTCTTTCACACGTAACTCCACTTCTAAAGACATTCTTCTAGATGGTAGTTGGTATGGTTTGTATCCTGGCTTGATAGGAAGTCTGTGTTCTACCACCTTTTTATTCAATCCCTGCATTTCCTGGTAATCCCAAGCAAAACAATCACGAAACTCGTGAAATAAAGCTATCAGTTTTACCTTGGTAGATGGATCCAAGGTAGAACTTATGTAAGTGACTCTAGACTCTTCTTGCCCTACCAATTTCACTTCTTCCAAAGGATCTTGGGTTTCGGCCTTCAAATCATCTAATTTGGCCGGTGCTATCTTCAAATTATTCCAGTTCAACTCCTCTTCTTTATTAGTGGCTAAACAGCCATCATCTTCTACTATCATTTTTTTTCACTAATTTCTTCTATTACAATTCTGTTAATGGCAGCTTGTACTACAATCTTATTTATTACAGCTGCCACTATATTCTCTTCTTCCTTCGACGACCTCATGGAACTTCTTCAATAATTGGCTCTGATCTCCTCGGCCTATAAGGAACAATGGTTGTTGGTTGTAATAATCGTATTGCAATTTTCTGCATCTCTTCCTTCTTGCTTGTGAACTGAAGTGGTCCACATTGGGCATGGTAGTAGCGAGCTTCCACCTGATCTGAAGTAGTCTTGAATGGCTGGTTGTCTGCCCAAATGATTTCTACATCATTTCCTCTCCAGCACACCAAGAGCTGATGTAGTGAAGATGAGATACACCAATTGGAATGAATCCAATCTCTTCCTAATAGAGCTTGGTATTTTGCCTGACTACCAATGACAAAGAACGCTGTCATGGAAGATTTTTGCCCGACAGTCAGCCCCACTGGCAGAATACCAACTGCCTTAGTAACTTCACCTGTAACGCCTACCATAGTCACATAAGTTGGAATTAAATCATTTTCTTTCTTACCCAGTAGCTTGAGAACTGATCATGGAATGGTATTGACTGCAGAATCATTGTTCACTAAGACTCTGTCTATCGGTTTGCCTTTCATCTGTGCCCTGACATACAATGGCTTGATGTGCTGTGACATTTGGATTGAAGGTTTCTCCAAGATAACCCTTTGAGGTTTCTTCATCCACTATCTGTACCGTCACTGAGCTGAAAGGTTGATCACCTTTCCTAGTCGATCAAGCGTTGGCATCTGATTTTCTTTTATGTGCTTCTTAGCTTGCCAAGCAGCTGGCAAAACTAAAGTAGTAGTAGAACATTCATATGGTACCTGGATTGCTCCCACCATGAACTCCTTTGTAGGTGATTGATCCTTTTTCACTTGATGGTTATCCTCTTGATTCTTCTCTTTGCGAACCCATGTCCAGCTCCCGCGTTGAATCACTGGAGGTTTGTAGTGACTCCTCATATAGGTAGCATACTGCCTCTACTTTGTCCGCAACCGAGTTCTGGTTAGAGGTGCTAGAAACTTCTTATGTTTCACCAACTGCCATATGTTGGTAATGGTGTTGGCTGGAGGTTGCACATAGCATGGTTTCTGTCCCTTCTTCTCCTTGTAAACCTGGGAATTTTGAGAATTATGAGCTTTTGGTTTCCATACTTGAGATTTCTCCTTCAGTTTCCTTTTAAGCTCTAGGTAGTCACGAAGATCTACATCAATTGCATGCATAGTGGTCGCCACTAGAGGAAATGGATCTTTATCTACCAGCATCGACTCCTTATCAGGGAATTACAGGACACCCTTGTTTATTTTCTCCTAAATCATGTTCTTCAGAGTCCAGCAGTTGTTGGTGGTATGGGACCATAGGTGGTATGGGACCATAGGTCATGATGGTATTTGCAATACTCCTTCCCTTTCGTATCCTCCTGAGATGGTATTTTGTGTCCAGCTGGAAATGTAACAAACTTTTCTTGCCATAAAAAATAAAAAATCTCCTCCGTTTTGGTCACATCAAAAGTGTAATTGATGTTACCACCCACGGGTTGTTTCTTTGCTGGCTCAATTGCTTTCGGTTTGGATAATGCGGGACAAACCCACACTTTCTTTTCTGAAGTCACCTCCGCAGCAGCCATCTCCATCTCCTGGTAGTAAGTTCCCATAGAAGACTTCTTTCTCCTACTTTCTTCTTTCAACAATTCTTCATAGTCTGCGACCTTTGCTGCCATCTCATAAAAGTCATAAAATTCCATACCTTGGAACTTTTTGAGCAATTTTCAATCCTCGCTGGGCCATTTTGACAAATTCTGACTCAGGTAGATAGATACAACATCTATTCCTCAACTTCTTGAAATGAGCAATATAAGCATCGGTGGTTTCTCCTGCCTTCTGCACCAATCTGGATAGCTCAGCCACAGACACCTCTAGTTCAGCTCAAAAGAATTGAGTATGAAATGACTGTTCCATCTCCCACCATGTGTTGATGGAATTTCTTGGTAAGGTGGAGTACCAAGTAAAAGCAGCTCCTGTCAAAGAGTTTGGAAATAACCTGAGACGAAGGTTGTCAAAGTTATCATAGTTTGCCAATTCACCACATTGCACGGTGAAATGATTGATATGCTCCACGGTGGACAGCCCTTCTTCTCTAGAGAATAAAGTGAAATCAGGTACTCTAAATCCTCTTGGGTAAGGATTCTTCCTATCCACAACAGCTGGATAGGGTTTGTGATATTCTGGCTACCAACCTATCTAAGGCCATGGCCATATAAATCTTGAACTAACTATCTGAGAGTCTCCAGATCAACATGTGGTATTTGAGGTGGAATAATAGGTTGAACCCTACAAGCAGCACCCACCCCTGTAGCGACGTTGCCTCCTGGTCCAGCAGGTTCAGTGGTTCCATATGCAACAGGCTTGAAATTTTGACAATTACTGGATGGAGAGCGCATTGGAGGAGGAGTATACTTGCTGTAACCAACACCAGCCTGGTAGTTTGTTTCTTCTCTGATGGGAATTGCCCCCCGTAGTCATATCTTCAAACTTCTGCTCCAACTTTTTGCTCAACCTGTTTCATGGCATCTTCAATTGTTTGGTTAGAACGTACCTCCAGATTTTTGATGGTTTTGACCAAATGTTCAAACAAAATGGCAGCTTCATCAGATAAGTCAGCTCGTCGTTCAATGAGCTCTTGCTTTTCTTCAGTGCTACCATCATTGGCAGCCTCTTCCACTTCCACCAGTGGGTTTTCCTCCTACAGATTTTCCCCAGCGATTGGTTCTTTTCCTAACAAGCGAGTACGTGATGCCATGGTAGTTTTGAGATTCTTCTTCTCCAGTCCCACTAGGTGTGCCAAAAAAGGTTGTTGTCACCAAAAAGTTGCCCAAGGTGGTGATTTGCAGGTGTGCCAAGGCTTATAGTTTCCTACACTAATTTGAATGAAATGCACCGAATGTAAATAAGACTTCTATCTAGACAACTGAACGAACTATCTTGAGACCTCAATAGCTCTAGGTTCCCCAACTCCATTGAAGTGCGCTTTGTTGAGATTGAAATGAAGAAGAATAAATAGACATCAAGAACAATTTACACAATGATGGTTGGCATTGAAACTTGACAAGGAATAAATACAAGAGAATTTGGAATGAACAACATAATATTTGCTCGAAATTGACAAGAATTTGGAAAGTAATTGGAATGCTAGAATGTTAGGAAGCTTGAAATTTCCTTTGGGCTTGAGTTTTTGTTGTCTGTTTGACCGATTGTTTGTGTGTTGTCCTCTGTCTATCTACCAGCTTTATACTTCCTATCTTGCACAAAATTCTCCCCCCATAAACCATGATCCTACTGCAGTTATCCCCTCATTTGTGCCATTTTCTGTCAGTTAGAAGCCATTACCACCTTATCATATCAGTTTTTCCCTTATTTCTCTCATAAGCTACCACCTGGACCACCTTGTTGTAACTGCCACCACTTCTTCCACTTTTCATGGGCCATTTTCAGCACAACTACACTTGGACAGTTACTCATCAACTGGGCTTTATCTCCTTCTCAATATAATGGGCTCATAGGCTATGATTGACTCAAAGCATGATGGACCGTATGGACTACACTTTGGGCCTTGTACATGGACTAGGCCTAGCCCATAATATTTTTAGTGCCAACACGAGCGATATTGGATTTTTGTACATTTGTATTATTTTTTAAATTTTATTATTTGTGTGAAATTGTAAAATGTAAACTTTGTAATATGGTAGTGGAAAATAGTGGATGTAAAATAGAAAATGCATACATAATATTTTAGGGTGCTAGAAGCATATAGACATTAGGAAATGATTTTGTGAATGGTGATTGCATTAGAATGCATGATTAGGACATTGAATTCTCAGATTATGCCATGATTCCTAGATGTATGTTACGATTGTTTGAGTGTCATGAAAATAAATGCAACGCGTTAGTTGTAGAAATAATCCAAGCCGTCTCACCTTAATAAACACACCAAGATTAAATTATGGAACCCTTATGTTTTGTTTAAATACCAAGGAGCCTTCAAGATATTGGGGTTCCATTGGCATTCATTCAAAACACTTGGATTTCGTGGAACTGGAAAGCAAATATGTTTTTAGGGAATAGGAGAATTTATTTGAGGACTCAAAGATGGGTTTAAAGATATTTGACCCATTCACTGAGCCTTAAATAAATTCTTTCTTTTCTCATGAAAAATATAATTTTAAGTATGGCTTGAATTGAACCTTCATTGATTGTGGGCCTTTTTGGTACATCAACCAATCCCCAAAAATCCCTTTTTCAAAAATATCAAAACCTACTCCAATGTGGGATTTTCCATCAAACCCTATCCAAATAGCCCTTTTTCCAAACTTATCAAAACCCACTCTAAGTGGGATTTTTCATGCAGACCAAGCAGAACAAACATTTTGGCCAAGCCGGGAATGGCCCCAATGATCCCGTGCACACCTTCTTTTTTAAATTATCAAAAGTCAATCCAAGTGGGATTTTATCCAATCTTTGGGCAAGCCCGGAATATCACAATGATCCCGTGCTCACCTTTTTTCAAATTACCAAAACCATTCCAAGTAGATTTTTATTCATTTTTTACCAAGCCGGGAATAGCCGCAGTGATCCCATGCATCTTTTTTTCAAATCATCAAAACCCACTCCAAGTGGGATTTTTATTCATTTTTGGCCAAGCCGGGAATGACCGCAGTGATCCCATGCACCTTTTTTCTCAAAACCACTCCAAGTGGATTTTTCATCACATTCCAATAAAACCCATCAAAATGTTATTTTTAAAATCAAAGCTTGGTCTAAAAATAATGGAACACTTCCACCTATTTGATAATACATGATTTTCCGGTTATATGAAAAACTCATTAAAATAATTGGGACATACAATCATTCCTCAAAAACAAATTAGAGCCAAATAGGAAAACATTCAAAGGTAACCATTTTCGGGAGTTGTGGGGTGCCTAACACTTTCCCCATGCTCAATAGACCCCCTTGCCCATTTTTCTCGTAGACCAGAACGGATGTTCAATTGCATCCTAAAAATCAATTGGAGGCGACTTCATTGTTTTTCATACCGGTTGCTTCAGTTGGTGACTTCATTGGGGATACTTTGTTGTTTTACCAAAGGGGTCGGGCCTTTTTTGTGTTGGTGTTTTCCTATTTTGGCTCATTTGTTTATTTTGGTGTATGGTTTTGTGGAATCTAATGTGCTTGTTCATGATTGTAGGATTTTTGGTTTTCATGAAATTTAAGTATTCGAGTGTTGTCACTATTCACATACACACAAATGATCCATAAAAGCCGGGTCCTACTAGTGATTAGTGAGGGTTGATCTTTTGCTTTTGATGGATTTTGTCCTCACATAAGCAAGGAAAAACACCCTCCTGGATTGACGTCCCTTCAAGATATTGGGGGATGCGTTCCACTTCCAAATATGGGGTGTGAACTAACCTGATCTAGTGGCTTCTCGCATAGCCGCGTTATAGTTGGATATGCCACCCATATGCACATTAGATAACCCTTGGATTTGGTTTGAGACCTTCAGAAGTTTGTAGGAACCTTATTTTGTTTAAGAACAATGGGGGATTCTCCTATGCTTAACTCTACTTATTTCATGTACATTTAAATACCCTGTACCTCTATTCCTCATTTATATGTTTATATGTACTCGATGCATATCTGTATACATACATTCATTGAACCACACATGTACATCTTTTATACACTTGTCATATATATGTTAGCCTAGGTTATGATCATGTACGCTTGATAATTACCCAGACATGTCCATATATACTTGTATACTTGTACATGCCCATATATACTTGTACACTCATACATGTCCATATATACTTGTACACTCGTTAATTGTCCACATATGCCTGTACACTAGTTAATCACCCATACATGTTCATATATACTTGACACATTAGTTAGATTGCATATATATATACACATTCATTAAATCACACATGTTCATATACATCTTTTATACACTTGCCATGTATATGTTAGCCTAAGTTGTACACATATTTCTATATATAGTTGTACACTTGTTAAATTATCTATACATGTCCATATATACTTGCACACTTGTTAATCATCCATACATGTCCATATACCTGTCATGTACATTATTCATTATCTTTGCAAATACAATAAATCAATTGTTTATGTACTATACTTCTTGTCCTTTTTCTAACTTTATACTCATTCTTTTCATACCCTCATGATTCACATAGGCACAGTCATTGGAATTTGGTTTAGTAATATTTTCAAAACATCTTTTAATTGAAATAGGATTTGTACAAATAATAACCACATGCATAAACATTTTTAAATAGAAGAAAATAAATGAGAACTAATGTCGTTGTTTCATACTATACAGAAAAATCATACACATTTAAAAAAAAAGAGGAAAAAATAAATGAGAGTTATGATAGTTTTGTTTATGGAGGGACGTAGAACAAAGTGAAATTTATTGATACTGGGGTAGATTTTGGAAATCTGCCATTTGAAAGCTCGACTAATGTAACTGGGGTAATTTTTACACATTTATGTAATCAGTTCAAATAGTTCCAACTAATAAAGATTGTTGTTATCGAAGAGGATCACAACTTTACTGTTAAGCCCTGCCACGTCCCTCAGGTTTTGAGCTCAATGACTAGACCAGTTTTGAATTGCCAGTCTCTATCAACAGCCTTCAAGAGTAATCTCTATATGCACTATAATCTGTAGTCCAGCTCACGGCCACTGATTGGGTTTTAGTAATGAGGATGTCTTTACTTTACTTTGATAAATTTTCATAGCACGACTTTTGCATGTTCAATATTTCCATGTTTCTGATGATTCTGCTATGCTCATCATAAATAAAAATCTTTGTTTAATATTCTCACATCTATTCACCTTATTTCATCCATCACTTCGAAAATTCCAAATCTCACACATTCCATTTTAACAGGACTGAAATTGATGATAATGAAGAAGATGAACCCTATGAACCAGATTTTTGAGCACCCATTAACAATGTTGAATATGACTTTGACACTGACGATGAATTTGAGATATCGTCAGAAATGTTGAGACATGTTAACCAAGAAGAGAAGATAATCCAGCCGCACAAAGAAATAACTGAGGTTGTTAACTTAGGAACTGAAGATTAGAAAAAGGAGGTTAGGATTGGTGCAGCCTTTGAAGGAGAAGATAGGAAAAGATTGATAGGTTTGCTGCATGAATACCAAGATGTTTTTTGCATGGTCATATCAGGATATGCCAAGACTTGATATGCATATAGTGGTCCATAGATTGCCTTTAAAATTAGATTGCCTGCCATGAAGCAAAAGTTAAGGAGATTGAAGCCGAAGATGCTTTTGAAGATTAGGGATGAAGTAAAAAAGTAGTTTGATGCAGGATTCCTTGCTGTGGTAAAATATCCCGAATGGGTTGCAAATATTATACCAGTCCTGAAAAAAGATGGTAAGGTAAGGATGTGCATGGATTATAGGGATCTTAATCGAGCGAGTCCGAAGGATGAGTTTCCTTTACCCCAAATTGACATATTGGTAGACAACACTGCTAAACATTTCGCGTTCTCCTTCATGGATGGATTCTCATGTTATAATCAGATCAAGATGGCATCGAAAGATCAAGAGAAAACCACTTTCATCACTTTATGGTGTACCTTTTGCTACAAAGTCATCCCATTTGGTCTAAAAAATGCGGGAACTACTTATCAGTGAGCCATGGTCACTCTGTTTCATGATATGATGCATAAAGATATTGAGGTGTATGTGCATGACATGATTGCTAAGTCAAAGGAAGATGAAGATCACATGATTAACCTGGAGAATTTGTTCAAGAGGTTGAGAAGGCACCAGTTGAAGTTGAACGCCTTGAAATGCATATTTGGGGCAACCTTAGTGAAGTGTTGGGTTTATTGTCCGTAGGAGAGGTATTGAAGTGGATCCGGATAAAGTAAAGGGATTATGGAGATGCGGCCTCCTCGAACTGAGAAAGAAGTTAGGGGTTTCTTAGGGAGATTCAATTATATTGCTAGGTTTATTTCATAGTTGACAACTACATGTGAGCCAATTTTTAAGTTACTTCAGAAGAATAACCCGTCAAAATGGAATGAAGAGTGTCAAGATGCTTTTGAGAAGATCAAACAGTATTTACAAAATCTATCAGTCTTGATGCCTCCGATTGCAGGGAAGCTGTTTATCCTCTACTTGACTGTATCAGACAATTCGATGGGGTGTATGCAAGGACAACATGATTTATCTAGGAGGATAGAATATGCGATCTATAACTTGAGCAAGAAATTCACAAGTTGTGAGACAAACCATAGGCTCAGGCAGTACATGTTGTATCACACTACTTGGTTGATCTCGAGGATGGACCCGATCAAGTATATCTTTGAAAAACCATCTCTTTCGGGGAGGATTGCAAAATGGCATATGCTATTGTCAGAGTATGATATTTTGTATGTTACCCATAAGACGGTGAAAGGGAAGTGCAATAGCGGACTATTTAGAAGAATAGGCAATTGATGACTTTTAGCCTATAAATCCAGGATTCTCAGATGGAGAAATCTTGTCCTTAGAGATGGAGAGTCAGAAGGATCCAGATAGATGGGTCATGTTGTTTGATGGTGCCTCTAATGTCATTAGTAGTGGGATTGGGGTTGTGCTTATTTCTCCAGAGGGCAAAGTTACCCCGTTTACTGCTAAGCTTTATTTCGATTGTACTAACAAATGTGTCTGAGTATGAGGCCTGCGCCGTGGGAATTCAAGCTGCTTTTGATGTTGGGATTAAGAAGCTTCAGGTTTATGGTGACTCTCAATTGGTGATCAGGCAGTTGAGTGACGAATGGGAAACTAGGGATGCCAAGTTAGTCCCGTACCATCAGCATATCAAAGAGTTAATCAAGTTTTTTGACTGTGTATTCCAAGAGAAGAAAACCAGATGGCAGATGCTTTGGCCATTCTGGCAGCCATGGTTGATCTGGACCCTCACAGAGAAGTGGAGGTTATCAAGATTGAGAAGCATGAAATTCAGGCACATTATTTGAATATAATAGTAGAACCTGATGGTAAACCCTAGTATTATGATGTGAAGCAGTATTTGGAGAAAGGAGAATACCCTCTAGAGTTCTCAGATAATGACAAACGCACCATCCGAAGGCTCTCAAGTTCCTTTTTCTTTGATAAAAATGTGTTATATAAGAGAAGCTCGGGATTTGTACTCTTTAGATGCGTGGACACAGAAGGAGCCAAACAGATTATGGAAGAGATTCATGAAGGAATATGTGGTACTCATTCAAGTGGATATTCAATGGCAAGGAAGATATTACGGGTAGGCTACTATTGGCTTACCATGGAAAGAGACTGTATTAATTATGTGATCAGATGCCATAAGTGCCAGATTTATGCTGATAAGACTCATGTTCTAGTGAACCCTCTGCATGTATTAGCAGCCCCATGACCATTTTTGATGTGGGGTATAGATGTTATTGGCCCTATTGAGCCCAAGGCTTCTAACGGACACCGCTTCATTCTGGTTGCAATTGATTATTTTACGAAGTGGGTGGAAGCAAATTCTTATGCCAATGTGACAAGTAGTGTCATCGTTAGATTTTTGAGAAAAGATATTGTATGCCTTTTGGGGTTCCTGAAAGCATCATTACTGACAATGACACGAATTTCAATAGCAAGATGGTGAATGATTTCTGTGAGCAGTTCAAGATCAAGCATCATAATTCATCTCCTTACCGTCCCAAGATGAACGGGGCTTTTGAGGCGACCAACAAAAATATCATGATTCAGAAGATGACGGAGAATTACAAAGACTGGCATGAAAAACTTCCTTTTGCTTTATACGGGTACTGGACTTTTGTGCGTACATCCACTGTTGAAAGTTCTTTCGCTTTAGTATACGGGTCGGAGGCGATTTTTCCCATTGAAGTAGAAATTCGCTTGCTAAGAGTGGTGGTGGAGGCCAACTTGGAAGAGACTGAGTGGGTCCGAACTTGGTACAGACTTCTAAATTTTATTGAGGAGAGAAGATTGGGAGCACTTTGTAGAGGACAACTTTATCAAAGAAGAATGATAAGAGCACATCACATGAAAGTACGTCCTCGCTGTTTCAGAGTGGGGATTTAGTACTAAAGATGATTCAACCACCTCAAAAAGATCACCGTGGAAAATGGACTCCTACCTATGAGGGACCGTATGTGGTGGAGAAAGCATTCTCTGGGGGAGCAGTAATTTTGACAATAATTGATGATGATGATTTGCCTCACCCAATAAATGTCGATGTTCTCAGGCGGTATTATACGTAAAAAAAAAAGAAAAAAATCCCGCTAGAATAAAAACCCGAAAGGGCGTTCTAGGCAAAAATTAAGGACAAAAATTTTAAAAAAATCCCGCTAGAGTGAAAACCCGAAAGGGCGCTCTAGACAAAAATTAGGGACAAGGAAAAATCATAGAAGTGAAAACCCTCATGGGCGCCTCAATTGTGGTTGCAAGTTTAGGTTTCGGATTGTTTGAAGAACGATGGTTGGGACATGTGTCCGTTGAATTAGTGAGTTGGTGTCTGAATTGGTTGTTAACTTGTCTCACATTGACATAGTTGGGAGTGCAGAATCGGCTTCACAGCTGTTAGGTTGGAGGACAATCAATTAGACACACACCCAAAACTGGGGCAGTTTTTGGTGTGCTCTTTATGCTATTAGTTCGCTAAACAGAGGGAGAAGTTCATTGACAGGAATGGAGGGTCCAGAGATAATCTCGTACAAGTCAAATTTGATCATTGGTAATTGGGTGCATACCAAAACTGGGGCAGTGTTGGTGTAATCTTTGAATTATCACATATTTCATCTTGGAGAAGCTCAGTTTGTCCTTCCTTTCTTTGACTTCTCTACATTCTTGTCTAAAGGATTTTTGATGGTCACCCACCCTTTTCAATAAAATATTGTGAGGATATTCATTTCTTCGATTTTGTCACTTGTGATCACCTTTTCCATATTCCAATTCAATTCTCATTCCATATTCCAAAAAGTTCATTATTTGCATTCAATAATTGGCATGCATGGCGTACTATTCAATTTGTCACTAATAAAGTTTTGATAGGAAATATGAAGAGTGCATTAGGACATTACTTTTGATAGGAATTTGATTGGATTTTGGCATCCTATGTGTACAAGATCTGAATGAAGAAACTGTAGCCGAGATAAACATTAGCAGGAAAGGGAGAATAGCATTCATAAGACGTACACGACAAAATGAATAATGAAAATCTAGGTGAACTGACATGCTTGAATTCAGAAATGGTCGCATGTACAAATTTCAAAAAAAAATTTGATTATGGAAATAAGCAAGGAAAAGGAAAAGAGATAGCTCCAGAGTTTGTTTTCGGAACGAGTGAATGCCTTTACAAATCAGAATAGAGAGGATGCATTGAAAATCCAGAGTCAAAAAGTCAAACCCTACAAGGAAGTAGATTTGGTCTAGCAATTTGCAATTGTACGTGTGCTTCAGGATTATAAGCCTTAAGAGAACATGCATCATTCATTAATGAGACATTCATATTTGAACAAAATAGATCATTGTATACATCATTGATGCATGTTGTTTGTCCTTTGTGTATTATGGCAGGTTTATATAAAAGGTAGAACTTGGACGGACTCATTCTCCTAAAATTAGAGGCGCGTCACTTGCTCAAAACATCTTTTTGCTAAGGTGAGATTACAAAAACTCCCAAAAATCTTTTGCAAAGAATCTTTTTCTCAAACAAAAATCATATTTCCGCCAAGCAGGAAATGGCTACAGCGATCCCGAGCATAGATTTTAGCCAAGCCGGGAATGGTTACAGTGATCCTGAGCACAGATTTTAGCCAAGTCGGGAATGATTGTAGTGATCCCAATCACAGACTTCAGCCAAGCCGGGAATGAATATAGTGATCCCGATCACAGATTTCAGCCAAGCTGGGAATGACTATAGTGATCCCGAGCACATATTTCAACCAAGTCGGGAATGGCTCCAAAAGATCTCAAGCACCATCAGCCAAGCCGGGAATGGCTACAATGATCCCGAGCACAGATTTCAGCCAAGCTGGGAATGGCTATAGTGATCCCGAGCACATATTTTAGCTAAGCTGGGAATGGCTCCGAATGATCCCGAGTACTATAGCCAAGCCGGGAATGACTCCAAATGATCCCGAGCACCATCAGCCAAGCCAAGAATGGCTACAGTAATCTCGAGCATAGATTTCAGCCAAGCCAAAAATGTCTACAGTGATCCCGAGCACAGATTTCAGCCAAGCTGGGAATGGCAACAGTGATCTCCACCATAGATTTTAGGCAAGTAGAGAATGGCTATAGTTATCCTGAGCACTATTTTAGGCAAGCCGGGAATGGGTTCAGTGATCCCGAGCATTTTTTCACCCAAGTCGGGAATGGCTACAGTGATCCTGAGCACATTTCCTCATCCTTCCAGTACGAAACTCAGCTAACTACACCTTTGTCAGCCTTTTATTTCATAAAAGACATACAAAGGGTTGTAGCTGTAGTAATCGGTTTTTGTCCGGTCTAAAAATAATTAATAAAAGCAAAAATATACAAAAATGCAAAAATTCTAAATTCTAAAGCCCGTTTCTTAGGCCCACAGGCTTACAAAAATCCAAAGCCTGTTACTTGTTCCCACAAGCCCACAAATATTCAAAAGCCCATATTTATTGGATCCATAAGCCCATAGGGATCCATAATTCATTTCTTGGACCCAAAACCCATAAAAACTCAAATCTTAGCCCAATGCAACCCACAAAACATATATAAAAAATAAAAGAACTAAAAGTAATAATGAATAAGAAACCTTAAGAGGGAAAAGGTGGTACCTTTATTAGGGTTTTGCAAAATAAAGGAAAAGACAAAAAAGGTTAGTCTTGAGGGTTTTAAAAAAGAGAGAAAAATAGGGTTTAAGGGGCATTTTCGGGATTTAAAAGGAAAATACAAGCTAAAGAAGAAAACGGGGAGTTCCCTTTTTTCTCGAGAAAATATTTATTTCACGTGTCTTTTCGAGAACTATGCGCTTACAAACTACACAATGTCCACCCACAAAAAAATACGCAAGTTGGAGGAGGAGAAGAATATGAGAGAACGAAGTGACGATTGAGGAAAAAAAAAGGTGGGAGGGGTGCAACACGAGGAATTCCCAGGAGGTCACCCATCCTAGTACTATTCTCCCCCAAGCACGATTAACTTCAGAGTTATGATGGGATCCGGTGCAGTACTGTTGGTATGATTGCCCCCGAAAATGGTTGTCAACGTTTATGTATAGAAACTCTTTCTTCCGCAGAAGCTTGCACGCGCGCTGCGTTCTTTTGCACTATCCCTTTTTTCTCAAGAAAATAGTTATTTCGCTTGTCTTTTCAAGAACTATGCGCTTTCAAACTATACAATGTCCACCCACAAAAAAAATACGCAAGTTGGAGGAGGATAAGAATATGAGAGAACGAAGTGAGATGGGAGGGGTGCAACACAAGGACTTCCCAGGATGTCACCCATCCTAGTACTACTCTCACCCAAGCACGTTTAACTTCAAGGTTATGACGGAATCCGATGCATTAGTGCCTGTATGATTGCACCTGAAATTGTTTCGCAACGTTTATGTTTATAAACTCTTCCTTCCACACAATCTTGCACGCGCACTGCGTTCATTTCCGCTATCCCTTTTTTCTCGAGAAAATATGTATTTCGCGTGTCTTTTCGAGAACAATACGCCTACACAATGTCCACCCACAAAAAAAATATGCAAGTTGGAGGAGGAGTAGAATATGAGAGAACAAAGTGACGATCGAGGAAAAAAAAGGTGGGAGGGGTGCAACATGAGGACTTCCGAGGAGGTCACCCATCCTAGTACAACTCTAATCCAAGCACGTTTAACTTCGGAGTTATGATGGGATCCGGTGCATTAGTGCTAGTATGATCGCACCCGAAAGCGTTTCTCAACGTTTATGTATATAGACTCTTCCTTCCGCACAAGCTTACACCCGCGCTGCGTTCCTTTCCGCTATCCATTTTTTCTCGAGAAAATTTTACTTCCCGCGTCTTTTCGAGAACTATGCGCTTGCAAACTACATAATGTCCACCCAAAAAAAATATGCGCTTGCAAACTAGATAATGCCCACCCATAAAAAAAATACGCAAGTTGGAGGAGGAGAAGAATATGAAAGAACGAACTGACGATCGATGAAAAAAAAGGTGGGAGGGGTGCAACACGAGGACTTCCCAGGAGGTCACCCATCCTAGTACTAGTCTTCACTAAGCATGATTAACTTCGGAGTTCTGATGGGATCCGGTGCATTAGTGTTGGTAAAATCGCACTCGAAATTGTTTCTCAACGTTTATGTATATAAACTCTTCATTCCGCACAAGCTTGCACGCGTGCTGCGTTCCTTTCCGTTATCCCTTTTTTCTCAAGAAAATATTTACTTCGCTTGTTTTTTTGTGAACAATAAGCCTACACAATGTCCACCAACAAAAAAAATACGCAAGTTGGAGGAGGAGAAGAATATGAGAGAGCGAAGTGACAATCGGGGAAGAAAAAGGTGGGAGGGGTGCAACACGAGGACTTCCCAGGATGTCACCCATCCCAGTACTACTCTTGCCAAAACACATTTAACTTCAGAGTTATGATGGGATCCGATGCATTAGCACTGGTATGATCGCACTCGAAATTGTTTCGCAAAGCTTATGTATATAGACTCTTCCTTCCGCACAATCTTGCACGAGTGCTGTGTTCATTTCCGCTATCCCTTTTTGTCGAGAAAATATTTATTTCCCGTGTCTTTTCGAGAACAATGCGCCTACACAATGTCCACCCACAAAAAAATACACAAGTTGGAGGAGGAGAAGAATATGAGAGAACGAAGTGACGATCGAGGAAAAAAAGGTGGGAGGGGTGCTGATATGATCGCCCTCAAAACTGTTTCGCAACGTTCATGTATATAAACTCTTCCTTCCGCACAATATTGCACGCGCGCTGCGTGCATTTCCGCTATCCCTTTTTCTCGAGGAAATATTTATTTCGTGTGTTTAATCGAGAACAATGCACCTACACAATGTCCACCCACAAAAAAAAATGCGCAAGTTAGAGGAGGAGAAAAATATGAGAGAATAAAGTGACGATCGAGGAAAAGAAAGATGGGAGGGGCGAACACGAGGACTTTTCAGAAGGTCTCCCATCCTAGTGCTCCTCTCGCCCAAGCATGTTTAACTTCGGAGTTACGATGGGATCTTGTGCTTTAGTGTTGTATGATCGCAACCGAAATTGTTTCTCAACGTTTAAGTATATAAACTCTTCCTTCAGCACAAGCTTGCACGCTCGCTGAGCGCCTTTCTGATATCCTTTTTCCTCAAGAAAATATTTATTTCACGTGTCTTTTTGAGAACTGTGCGCTTGCAAACAACACAATGTTCACCCACAAAAAAAATACGTAAGTTGGAGGAGGCTAAGAATATGAGAGAACGGAAAGATGATCGAGGAAAAAAAAGGTTGGAGGGGTGCAATACGAGGACTTTCAAGGAGGTCACCCATCCTAGTACAACTCTCGCCCAAGCACGTATAACTTTGGAGTTATGATAGGAGCCGGTGCATTAGTGTTGGTACGATCGCACCCGAAAGTGTTTCTTAACGTTTATGTATATAAACACTTCCTTCCGTAAAAGCTTGCACGCGCGCTGCATGCTTTTCCGCTATCCTCTTTTTCTCGAGAAAATATCTATTTCGCGTATCTTTTCTAGAACTATGCGCTTGCAAACTACACAATCTCCATCCACAAAAAAAATACGTGAGTTGGAGGAGGAGAAGAATATGAGAGTACGAGGTGATGATCGTGGAAAAAAAAGGTGAGAGGGGTGCAACACGACGACATCCTAGGAAGTCACCCATCCTAGTACTACTCTTGCCCAAACACGTTTAACTTCGGAGTTCTGATGGGATCCGGTGCATTAGTGCTGGTAAAATCGCAGTCGAAATTGTTTCTCAACGTTTATGTGTACAAACTCTTACTTCCGCAAAAGGTTGCATGCGCACTGCGTTAGTTTCCGCTATCAATTTTTTCTCGACAAAATATTTACTTTGTGTGTTTCTTCGAGAACTATGCGCTTGCAAACTACACAATGTCCACCTACGAAAAACAATACACAAGTTGGAGGAGGAGAAAAATATGAGAGAACGAAGTGACGATTGAGGAAGAAAAAGGTGGGAGGGGTGCAACACGAGGACTTCCAAAGAGGTCACCCATCCTACTACTACTCTCCCCCAAGCACGTTTAACTTCGGAGTTCTGATGGGATTCGATGCATTAGTGTTGGTATGATAGCACCCGAAATTGTTTGTCAAGGTTTATGTATATAAACTCTTCTTTCCGCACAAGCTTGCACACACGCTTAGCGCTCGGCATCGGGCCAGGCCGGACCAGGCTGGGCCAGAAATATGAGGCCCGGGCCCTATTTTGAGGATCGGGCTTCGGGTTGGGCCCGTGCATGGGTTGGGCTCGGCTCTCAAAATGAGGACTAGGCCCGGCATGGGCCGGGCCGGGCCTTGGGTCGGGCCCGAATTTTTTACTATGTAATATTTATATATGTATTATTTGAGGAAAATATATTATATATATGCATGTGTAATATATACATATTATGTATATATATATACACATAAATTGCAATAATATATATATATACTCACACATATATATTATATATTATATATATACGTATATATTATATTTACATATACATATATATATATATATATATATATATATATATATATATATATATATATATATATATGTATGTATATGTATATGTATATATATATACATGCAGACAATGCATGCACTGTCTCTGTGTGTGTCCGTATATATATATGTTATATATAGTATAGGTAAATATATACATATTATATATATATATATATATATAAATAAATAATGTCGGGCTTGGGTCTTGCTCGGGCTCGGGCTCGGGCCGGTCCAAAATTGGCATGAGGTGTCAAGCTTCTGGTCGGGCCCGACCCCAAAAAAAGAGCCCAGGCCCGCCCAAGTGGTCGGGCCGGGCTGGGCTTTGAACTGCGGGCCCGGTCCAGGCTTAGGCCCGCGTGCCAAATGGCGATCCCTACACGGGCTGCGTTCCTTTTCACGATCCCTTTTTTTCTCGAGAAAATATTTATTTTGCGTGTCTTTTCAAGAACTATGCGTTTGCAAACTACACAATGTCCACCCAAAAAAAAAAGCAAGTTGGAGGGGGAGAAGAATATGAGAGAACTAAGTGACGATCGAGGAAAAAAAAGGTGGGAGGGGTGCAACACGAGGTGTTCCCAAGAGGTTACCCAACCTAGTACTTTTCTCGCCCAAGCACGTTTAACTTCGAAGTATTGATGGGATCCAATGCATTAGGACTGGTATGATTGCACGGGAAATTTTTTCTCTACGTTTATGTATATAAACTCTTCATTCAGCACAAGCTCGCACGCACGCTGCGTTCCTTTCCACTATCCCTTTTTCCTCGAGAAAATATTTATTTCGCGTGTCTTTTCAAGAACTATTAGCTTGCAAACTACATAATGTTCACCCACAAAAAAAATATGCAAGTTGGAGGAGGAGAAGAATATGAGAGAACGAAGTGACGATCGAGGAAAAAAAAGGTGGGAGGGGTGCAACACGAGGACTTCCCAGGAGGTCACCCATTCTAGTACTACTCTCCCCGAAGCACGATTAACTATGGAGTTTTGATGGGATCCGGTGCAGTAGTGTTGGTATGATCGCACCCGAAAATGTTTGTCAACGTTTATGTATAGAAACTCTTTCTTCCGCAAAAGCTTGCACGAGCGCTGCATTCCTTTCCGCTATCCCTTTTTCCGTGAGGAAATATTTATTTCGCGTGTCTTTTCGTGAACTATCCACTTGCAAACTACACAATGTCCACCCACAAAAAAAAAGCCAAGTTGGATTGGGAGAACAATATGAGAGAACTAAGTGACGATCGAGGAAAAAATAGGTAGGAGGGGTGCAACACAGGGACTTACCAAGAGGTCACCCATCCTAGTACTACTCTCGTACAAGCACGTTTAACTTCGGAGTTCTGATGGGATTCGGTGCAGTAGTGTTGGTATGATGGCACCCGAAATTGTTTGTCAACGTTTATGTATAGAAAGTCTTTCTTTCGCACAAGTTTGCACGCACGCTGCGTTCCTTTTCGCTATCCCTTTTTTCTCTAGAAAATATTTATTTCACTTGTGTTTTTGAGAACTATACGCTTGCAAACTACACAATGTCCACCCACAAAAAAAATACGCAAGTTGGAGGAGTAGAAGAATATCAGAGAACGAAGTGACGATTGAGGAAAAAAAAGGTTGGAGGGTAGCAACACGAGGACTTCCCGGGAGGTCACCCATCCTAGAACTACTCTCGCCCAAACACGCTTAACTTCATAGTTCTGATGGGATCCTGTGCTTTAGTGTTGGTATGATCGAGCCCGAAATTGTTTCTCAACGTTTGTGTATATAAACTCTTCCTTCAGCACAAGCCTTCACGAGCACTGCCTTCCTTTCCGCTATCTCTTTTTTCTAGAGACAATATTTATTTCACGTGTCTTTTTGAGAACTATGCGCTTGCAAACTACACAATGTCCATCCGTAAAAAAAATATGCAAGTTGGAGGAGGAGAAGAATATGAGAGAATGAAGTGATGATCGAGGAAAAAAAGGTGGGAGGGGTGCAACACGAGTACTACACAAGAGGTCACCCATCCTAGTACTACTCTCGCCCAAGCACGTATAACTTCAGAGTTCTGATGGGATCCGGTGCATTAGCACTGGTATGATCGCACTCGAAATTGTTTCTCAACGTTTATGTATATAAACTCTTCCTTCCGCACATGCTTGCACGCGCATTGGTGTCTTTCCGCTATCCCTTTTTTCTCGAGAAAATATTTATTTCACGTGTCTTTTCGAGAACTATACGCTTGCAAACTACACAATGTTCACCCACAAAACAAAATACACATGTTGTAGGAGGAGAAGAATATGAGAGAACGAAAAGACGATCGAGGGAAAAAAATGTGGGAGGGGTGCAACACGAGGACTTCCGAAGAGGTCACCCATCCTAGTACAACTCTCGCCCAAACACTTTTAACTTCGGAGTTATGATGGGATCCGGTGCATTAGTGCTGGTATGATCAGACCCGAATGTATTTATTATCGTTTATCTATATAAACTCTTCCTTCCGCACAACTTCCACGCGCGCTGCGTTTGTAATACCCCGACCCGAAAATATCTAAGATTGACTAAATTTTAAAAATAAAAAAAATAAAAAAATAAATAATTATAAAAGAAATGGTTAGTTTAAGTATAAGGGAAAAACTGTAAATCTAAAAATTTAGAGGACACATTAGTCATTTATAAAAAAGAAAAAAAATGATGACAGAATCGGCTCCTCCCCCATCTCTCTTTTTCTTTCTTCTTCTTTTCTTCCTTCTTGTTTCTTTTTTCGTTGCTCTCACTTCTTTCCATTCTCCTCCACGGACCAGCAGCTATCACCTCCCACCAGCCATTTTTTCGGTCAGTTTTGGTCGCTGGCCAACCATCTTTTTCGGCCAACATTCATGCAAGCCTTTAGTTCACTCATTTAGCTCCAAATCAAGGTATTTAAGTCAAACTTGTTCTCCTTTCCTTAGTTGCTGCAAATTGGGTTTTGACACATTAAAATCTTGTTATTTAGGTACAATTGAAGGAGCCTACACTTGGGTAAGATCTCTACAACTTTGTATTTGAATTTTGGGGTTAGATTTGGAGAAGATTAATCTTAGGGTTTTACGGGTTTTGTAGATTTGGGGGAAATCGTTAAATTAGATGAAATTAATGATTTAATAGTTGATTTAGACCTGTTTATAGTTGCATTTCTAGATTCTATTGTTGATTGGAGTAGCAAGCTTGGGTAGGTGAAGTTCAAGAACTTGAAAAGTTTTGGGTAAGAGAAAGTAATGGTTTCTTGATTTATTGGGTTAATTTGTGTTAGATATGTGAAATTAAAGTTGTTTATATATTGATTGAAGGATGGGCTTACCGAATAATAAGTTGATTGAGGCCGGAGAATTCAAGGTTGAGTATTGGTTTACATAGCTAATTTTTAGGAGTGCGAGGTAGGGAAATTCCACCCTTTGCTATTCTCTTTGAATATGTCTTCCTATTAAGAACGTTTATCTTTTCTCTTTGTTCATTATGATTCCATTCTCGCCTTAATTGCACCTAAGGGAGCGCAATCCCACTTTGTGATTTCTTCGTTGTATGACTTGAGTTATATTGCATATCCTACTTGTTCAATCTTCCATTGAGCATGAATAATTCTTGAACATGCATCATGTAGTAGTATATATATGTAGGTTGTATGTATATCCTATTGCATCACCATGTTGGACATGCATTGTAGTTGTATGGTAAATATTGGGTATGGACCCGTATATCTCCTAGGTTTGATTGATGTGAAATGTGGAATGCCGATGGGCCGTTCAGGGTTCTCATGAGTACGGGAATGCCGATGGGTCGACTCAGGATTCCATATGTTTTAGAAGCACCACGTGATGATGCCGTTGGGCTGTTCAGGGTCCCGATATGTATAGGGATGCTGGTGGGTCAAGTTAGGATCTCGTATGGTGAGGTTATCTACTTGTGTTTGGTGTACATGAAGTTAGCTATCATATTGTTGCATTTGTGTCTTCCTTTAATATTTCAGCCTTATATTATTCACTTACTCTTTATTATTCCCTACTGCGCCTTTCGTTCACCCTTTTCTTTTCATGATTCCCTTCTCGCAGGTGAGTCTAGTTCTAGTACCAGGGTTATGGATCAGGAGGAGCGTGTGTAACATGGATAGACTCCTAGAGAGTAATAGGACTAGATGATTCTAAAAATTTGACTATGTTTTTAGTATTTTGTCGTATCCATTTTCTTGGTTGAGACATGTTGTGTGATACCCTAATTCGATGGTGGGATGGACGGTTGGGAGGGCGCTCCATGTGATCAGTACTCCCCAACCGGGTTTGTGGACTTTGTGTCATGACGATTGCTTATGCTTGTAGGATTGCTCCTTGCGTTGGTTGTTGATTATATATGTTATTGTGTGTGGAGAATTAATGTGTGATTGTCAGGTGGCTTGAGGCCCTTCTTAGATTTGAGAATTTATTGATGATATGATTTGTTAGGTGGCCTGAGGCCCTGCTTAGACTAGAGAATTTATCCTTGATATGAATTGTTAGATGACCTGAGGTCTTGCCTAGGTGGTGATTATATTTGTGATATTACTGCGCATTTACTCCAGGTTGGCATCTTCCGTATTATGGGGAGGTGTTGTCAAAATTTTTGATGGTGTGATGATTGAATTAATTTGTGGTTCGATTTAGGCGGTAGCAAAAGTAACGCATTCCGAGTCAGGGCGTTACATTTTGGTATCGAAGCCAGGTTACGAAATATAGGATCTGTGTATGGGTCTAGGAAAGTGTGTATAGTATGTTAATGAGTCTCCAGTCCATGTCACGACCTCCACTTATTCGGTATGTATTCTTTCTCCATAAACTCTTGTTTGAGTTGTTTGTTGAATTGCATTATCTATGGTGATGCAGATGGACACTCGTAGGACGACTTGATCTTCTCGTACAGCGGAGGCCCTCGTGTCGAGGTGGTAGGATGACACGTACTACAAGGCATACTTCCAGTACACAGGAGTCGGTACTTGATTCTGATATAGGGGCATGGGAGGAGGGGATTGTGTAGGACAAGTCACATACAGGGAGTGGTCAGCAAGCGAGGACCACGGTTGTTCCACCAGGGCAGTTGAAGTAGACCCCAGGAGTGTAGGTGACCCTCCCTACTATTGAGGAGCCACCAACATCTATGAGGGATATTGTGGAGATAGTGAGGTTACTAGCTCAGGTGGTACAGACTTAGATGATTAGGGTACCAATGGATCGTGGTTAGAGGTAGGTTTTAGGAGTTGATATTGAGGATAGAGTTGTGCCGAGGTTGTGACGAGAGTTATATGAGATGGAGCAGCTGCGTAAGACAAATCCCCCAGAGTTTTCTGGAGAGGGGGAGGGTTTTGAGGCTGGGGAGTGGTTGCGCCAGATGAGCAGGCGATTGGATACCTTGGCTATACCGGACAATAGGAGGATGATGTTGATCTCATATTATTTGAGGGGGATAGCTTTTGAGTAGTGGGATTCCTTGGATCAAAAGAAGAATGATTTGACTTGGGTGTCCTTTGAGTTATTATTCATACAACTATTTGTGCCACAGTCTTTCCAGGCGGATAAGGCCAAACGGTATCTTGATTTGGTGCAGACAACTAAGATGACAGTGTCACAGTATACCAAGAAGTATGAGGAGTTGTACAAGTATGGGAAGAAGTATGCTCCAGATGATGAAAGCAAAGCTGAGAAATATCGAGACGGTCTACTTCCAAGCATCTGTATGATGGTGATTGCTTCTAGGGTGAGGACTTATGATGAGACGGTGGATATGGCACTAGAGTTAGGGCGAGGAGAGCACAGAAGATATGGCACTAGAGTTAGTGCAGGTATGATCGCATCCGAAATTGTTTCTCAACGTTTATGTATATAACTCTTCCCTCCGCACGAGCTTACTGGCGCGCAGTGTTCCTTTCCGCTATCTCCTTTTTCTTGAATTGCATTTATTTCGCTCGTCTTTTTTAGAACTATGCGCTTGCAATGTACACAATGTCCACCCATAAAAAAAATACGCAAGTTGGAGGAGGAGAAGAATATGACAAAACGAAGTTACAATCGAGGAAAAAAAGCTGGGAGGGGTGCAACACGAGGACTTGCCAGGAGGTCACCCATCCTAGTACTACTCTCGCCCAAGCACGTTTAACTTCGGAGTTCTGATGGGATCCAGTGCATTAGTGCTGGTATGATCGCACCCGAAATTGTTTCTCAACGGTTCTGTATATAAACTCTTCCTTCCGCACAAGATTACGCGTGCACTGCGTTCCTTTCCGCTATCCCTTTTTTCTCGAATTGAATTTATTTCGCATGTCCTTTCAAGAACTATGCGCTTGCAAACTACCCAATGTCCACCCACAAAAAAAATACGCAAGTTGGAGGTGGAGAAGAATATGAGAGAACGAAGTTACGATCGAGGAAAGAAAAGGTGGGAGGGTGCAACACGAGGACTTGCCAGGAGGTCACCCATCCTAGTACCACTCTCGCCCAAGCACGTTTAACTTCGGAGTTTTGTTGGGATCCGGTGCATTAGTGCTGGTATGATCACACCCGAAATTGTTTCTCAACGTTTATGTAGATAAACTCTTCCCTCCGCACGAGCTTGCACGAGCACTGTGTTCCTTTCCGCTATCTCTTTTTTCTTGAATTGTATTTATTTCGCTCATCTTTTTGATAACTATGTGCTTGCAAAGTACACAATGTCCACCCACAGAAAGAATACGAAACTTGAACGAGGAGAAGAATATGAGAGAACGAAGTGACGATCCAGGAAAAAAAGGTGGGAGGGGTGCAACACGAGGTCTTCCCAGGAGGTCACCCATCCTAGTAATTCACTCGCCCAAGCACGTTTAACTTCGGAGTTCCGATGGGATCCGATGCATTACTGCTGGTATGATCGCACCCAAAATTGTTCCTCAACGTTTATGTTTATAAACTCTTCCTTCCACACAAGTTTGCACGCCCGCTGCGTTCCTTTCCTCTATCCCTTTTTTCTCGAATTGTATTTATTTCGCGCGTCTTTTCGAGAACTATCCGCTTGCAAACTACACAATGTCCACCCACAAAAAGAATACGAAAGTTGGAGGAGGAGGAGAAGAATATAGGAGAACGAAGTGAAGATTGAGGAAAAAAAGGTGGGAGGGGTGCAACACAAGGACTTTCGAAGAGGTCACCCATCCTAGCACTACTCTCGCCCAAGCAAGTTTAACTTCAGACTTCTGACGAGACCCGGTGCATTAGTGTTGGTATGATCGCACCCGAAATTGTTTCTCAACGTTCATGCTTATAAACTCTTCCTTCCGCACAAGTCTGCACGCGCGCTGCATTTCTTTTCGCTATCCCTTTTTTCTCGAATTGTTTTTATTTCGCGCGTCTTTTCGAGAACTATGCGCTTGCAAACTACACAATGTCCATCCACAGAAAGAATACGAAAGTTGCAGGAGGAGAAGAATATGAGAGAACGAAGTGACGATCGAGGAAAAAAAAGGTGGGAGGGGTGCAACACGAGGACTTCCCAGGAGGTCACCCATCCTAGTACTGTTCTCGCCCCAGCACGTTTAACTTCGCAGTTCTGATGGGATCCAGGGCATTAGTCCTGCTATGATCGCACCCGAAATTGTTTCTCAACGTTTATGTTTATAAACTCTTCTTTCTGCAAAAGGTTGCACACGCGCTGCGTTTCTTTCCGCTATCCCTTTTTTCTCGAATTGTATTTATTTCGCGCGTCTTATCGAGTACTTTGCGCTTGCAAACTGCACAATGTCCACCAACAAAAAGAATATGGAAGTTGGAGGAGGAGAAGAATATGAGAGAACGAAGTGACGATCAAGGAAAAAAAAGGTGGGAGGGGTGCAACACGAGGACTTCCCAAGAGGTCACCCATCCTAGTACTACTCTTGCCCAAGCACGTTTAACTTCGGAGTTCTGATGGGATCCGGTGCATTAATGCTGGTATGATCGCAACCAAAGTTGTTTCTCAACGTTTATGTTTATAAACTCTTCCTTCCGTACAAGCATGCACCGGCGCTACGTTCCTTTCCGCTATCCCTTTTTTCTCGAATTGTATTTATTTTGTGCGTTTTTTCGAGAACTATGGGCTTGCAAACTACACAATGTCCACCCACAAAAAAAAACTGAAGTTGGAGGAGGAGAAGAATATGAGAGAACGAAGTGACGATCGAGGAAAAAAAAGGTGGGAGGGGTGCAACATGAGGACTTCCCAGGAGGTCACCCATCCTAGTACTACTCTAGCCCAAGCACGGTTAACTTCGGAGTTCTGAAGGGATCCGATGCATTTGTGCTGGTATGATCGCACCCGAAATTGTTTCTCAACGTTTATGTTTGTAAACTCTTCCTTCCGCATAAGCTTGCAAGCGCGCTGCGTTCCTTTCCGCTATCCCTTTTTTCTCGAATTGTATTTATTTCTGGCGTCTTTTCGAGAACTATGCGTTTGCAAACTACACAATGTCCACCTACAAAAAAAATACGGAAGTTGGAGGAGGAGAAGAATATGAGAGAACGAAGTGACGATCGAGGAAAAAAAAGTAGGGATAGGTGCAACACGAGGACTTCCCAGGAGGTCATCCATCCTAGTACTACTCTCGCCCAAGCACGTTTAACATTGGAGTTGTGATGGGATCCGGTGCATTGGTTCTGGTATGGTCGCACCCGAAATTGTTTCTCAACGTTTATGTTTATAAACTCTTCCTTCCGCGCAAGCTTGCACGGGCCCTGCGTTCCTTTCCACTATCCCTTTTTTCTCGAATTGTATTTATTTCGCGCATCTTTTCTAGAACTATGCGCTTGCAAACTACACGATGTCCACCCACAGAAAGAATACAGAAGTTGGAGGAGGAGAAGAATATGAGAGAACGAAGTGACGATTGAGGAAAAAAAAGGTGGGGGGTGCAACACGAGGACTTCCCAGGAGCTCACCCATCCTAGTACTACTCTCGCCCAAGCACGTTTTACTTTGGAGTTCTGAAGGGATCCGGTTCATTAGTGCTGGCATGATCGCACCCAAAATTGTTTCTCAACGTTTATGTTTGTAAACTCTTCCTTCCGCATAAGCACCTTTAACTTCGGAGTTCTGATGGGATCCGGTGCATTAGTGCTGGAACGATCGCACACGAAATTGTTTCTCAACGTTTATGTTTGTAAACTCTTCCTTCCGCACAAGCTTTCACGCGCGCTGCGTTCCTTTCCGCTATTCCTTTTTTCTCGAATTGTATTTATTTCGCGCGTCTTTTCAAGAACTATCCGCTTGCAAACAACACAATGTCCACCCACAAAAAGAATACAAAAGTTGGAGGAGGAGAAGAATATAAGAGAAAGAAGTGACGATCGAGGAAAAAAAAGGTGGGAGGGGTGCAACACGAGGACTTTCGAAGAGGTCACCCATCCTAGCACTACTATCGCCCAAGCACGTTTAACTTCAGAGTTATGACAAGATCCAGTGCATTAGTCTTGGTATGATCACACCCGAAATTGTTTCCCAACGTGCATGTTTATAAACTCTTCCTTCCGCACAAGTCTGCACGCGCGCTGCGTTCCTTTCCGCTATCCCTTTTTTCTCGTATTGTATTTATTTCGCGCGTCTTTTTGAGAACTATGCGCGTGCAAACTACACAATGTCCATCCGCATAAACAATACGAAAGTTGGAGGAGGAGAAGAATATGAGAGAACGAAGTGATGATCGAGGGAAAAAAAGGTGGGAGGGGTGCAACACGAGGACTTCCCAATAGGTCACCCATCCTCGCACTACTCTCTCCCAAGCACGTATAACTTCGGAGTTCTAATAGGATCCAATGCATTAGTGCTGGTATAAGTGCACCCGTAATTGTTTCTCAACGTTTATGTTTATAAACTCTCCCTTCCGCACAAGCTTGCACGCGCGTTGCGTTCTTTTCCGCTATCCCTTTTTTCTCTAATTGTATTTATTTCGCGCAACTTTTTGAGAACTATCCGCTTGCAAACTACACAATGTCCACCCACAAAAAGAATACGAAAGTTGGAGGAGGACAAGAATATGAGAGAACGAAGTGATGATAGAGGAAAAAAAAGGTGGGAGGGGTGCAACATGAGGACTTCCGAAGAGGTCACCCAGCCCAGCACTACTCTCGCCCAAGCACCTTTAACTTTGGAGTTCTGATGGGATCCGGTGCATTAGTGCTGGAATGATCGCACACGAAATTGTTTCTCAACATTTATGTTTATAAACTCTTCCTTCCGCACAAGCTTGCACGCGAGCTGCGTTTGTTTCTGCTATCCCTTTTTTCTCAAATTGAATTTATTTCGCGCGTCTTTACGAGAACTATCCGCTTGCAAACTACACAATGTCCACCCACAAAAAGAATATGAAAGTTGGAGGAGCAGAAGAATATGAGAGAACGACGTGAGGATCGAGGAAAAAAAAGGTGGGAGGGGTGCAACACGAGGACTTCCCAGGAGGACACCCGTCGTAGTACTTCTCCCGCCCAAGCACCTTTAACTTCGAAGTTCTGATGGGATCCGGTGCATTAGTGCCGGAACGATCGAACACGAAATTGTTTCTCAACGTTTATGTTTGTAAACTCTTCCTTCCGCACAAGCTTGCACGCGCGCTGCGTTCCTTTCCGCTATCCCTTTTTTCTCGAATTGTATTTATTTCGCGCGTGATTTCAAGAACTATCCGCTTGCATATTACACAATGTCCACCCACAAAAAGAATACGAAAGTTGGATGAGCAGAAGAATATGAGAGAACGACGTGAGGATCGAGGAAAAAAAAGGTGGGAGGGGTGCAACACAAGGACTTCCTAGGAGGACACCCGTCGTAGTACTACTCCCGCACAAGCACCTTTAACTTCGAAGTTCTGATGGGATCCGGTGCATTAGTGCCGGAACGATCGAACACGAAATTGTTTCTCAACGTTTATGTTTGTAAACTCTTCCTTCCGCACAAGCTTGCACGCGCGCTGCGTTCCTTTCCGCTATCCCATTTTTCTCGAATTGTATTTATTTCGCGCGTCTTTTCAAGAACTATCCGCTTGCATACTACACAATGTGCACCCACAAAAAGAATTCGAAAGTTGAAGGGGGAGAAGAATATGAGATAGAGAAGTGACGATCGAGGAAAAAAAAGGTGGGAGGGGTGCAACACGAGGACTTCCGAAGAGGGCACCCATCCTAGCACTACTCTCGCCCACGCACGTTTAACTTCAGAGTTATAGCAAGATCCGGTGCATTAGTCCTGGGATGATCGCTCCCGAAATTGTTTCCCAACGTGCATGTTTATAAACTCTTCCTTCCGCACAAGTGTGCACGCGCACTGCGTTCCTTTCCGCTATCCTTTTTTTCTCGAATTGTATTCATTTCACGCATCTTTTCGAGATCTATACGCAAGCAAACTACACAATGTCCATCCGCATAAAGAATACGAAAGTTGAAGGAGGAGAAGAATATGAGAGAACGAAGTGACGATCGAGGAAAAAAAACGTGGGAGGGGAGCAACACGAGGACTTCCCAGGAGGTCACCCATCCTCGCACTACTCTCGCCCAAGCACGTATAACTTCGGAGTTCTAATGGGATCCAATGCATTAGTGCTGGTATGATTGCACCCGAAATTGTTTCTCAACGTTTATGTTTATAAACTCTCCCTTCCGCACAAACTTGCACGCACGCTGCGTTCCTTTCCGGTATCCCTTTTTTCTCTAATTGTATTTATTTCACGTAACTTTTTGAGAACTATCCGCTTGCAAACTACACAATGTCCACCCACAAAAAGAATACGAATGTTGGAGGAGGACAAGAATATGAGAGAACGAAGTGATGATAGAGGAAAAAAAAGGTGGGAGGAGTGCAACATGAGGACTTCTGAAGAGGTCACCCAACCCAGCACTACTCTCGCCCAAGCACCTTTAACTTTGGAGTTCTGATGGGATCCGGTGCATTAGTGCTGGAATGATCGCACATGAAATTATTTCTCAACGTTTATGTTTATAAACTCTTCCTTCCGCACAAGCTTGCACGCGAGCTACGTTTCTTTCTGCTATCCCTTTTTTCTCGAATTGAATTTATTTCGCGCGTCTTTACGAGAACTATCCGCTTGCAAACTACACAATGTCCACCCAAAAAAAGAATACGAAAGTTGGAGGAGGAGAAGAATATGAGAGATAGAAGTGACGATCGAGGAAAAAAAAGGTGGCAGGGGTGCAACACTAGGACTTCCGAAAAGGTCGCCCATCCTAGCACTACTCTCGCCCAAGCACGTTTAACTTCAGAGATATGACAAGATCCGGTGCATTAGTCCTGGTATGATCGCACCCGAAATTGTTTCCCAACGTGCATGTTTATAAACTTTTCCTTCCGCACAAGTCTGGAAGCGCGCTGCGTTCTTTTCCGCTACCCCTTTTTTCTTGAAATGTATTTATTTCGCGCGTCTTTTCAAGAACTATCCGCTTGCAAACTACACAACGTCCACCCACCAAAAGAATACGAAATTTGGAGGAGGAGAAGAATATGAGAGAACGAAGTGATGATTGAGGAAAAAAAAGGTGGGAGGGGTGCAACTGTTGGGTCTAAATTAACCTTACTAGCAAGTGTACTAGTCGGCGACTACAGCACAATGATAAGCAAGGGTCGAATCCACAGGGACGGTGTTATGTTTAATCCAAATGTATATTTGTATGTATATATGGACAATGCAAACAAAAGTAAAATTCAACTCAAGATTGTTTGGTTTGGTAATTCAACTAAAACAAGCAAAGAGCAAAGTGTTTTTGGTATTTTCTTAGAATTAGGATGCAACTAATGCAAATGAGATGATTTAACAAATATGAGATGAACACCAAGGCTTCGGAATCCCCCTTGGGAAATGACTTGGAATGACATAAATTTACACACATATTTGCTAATTCGGGCATAACGAATCCGTACCTAAGTCGGTTTTAGCGCACCTAAGCCAAATCTCCCTAAAATCGATTACTAGCCATCTTATTGGTCTAGGTCGGATATTCCTAAATACATTCTAGCCATCTTATTGGTCTAAACATGCATAGGAATTCATGGAGTTCTATGGAGATTAGGATTCATACAAATTGTCACCTAATTAAAGGGAGACACATTCATAATCAAGTGTTTCAAGAAGCATAATCTACTTGACATATTATTGTCTAAGCAAATTCTCCAAACAATTTCATCCAAAAACCTAAAGTGTTGGCCAAACACCACAAGCATGAATAAATTGCAATCAAACATAGAAACACAATATTTATACCCAAATCAACTCATATGTATGTAAATCAAGTCATAAACAAAGTCATCAAACCCAAGGCTTCATCCTAGCCTTGGCACAAGAGATTTAGTTACACATAATGAGAGGAAAACACAAGAGAATAGATGAGAAAGGCATGAATAAACCCAATGTGTTGAGTAGATCCAAGTGGAGTTGAAGAATCTCTCCTCCTAGCTCCAAGAATCACCTTCCCCCTCTGTTTTCGCTCCCCAGAAAATCAGTTCTAGGTTAAAAAGTCTCCCGTAGCTCGAACAAATCGCGACTTAAAACACCTCAGAAAATTGCTTTTCACGCCTAGGCGTGCACAACTTAAAATTCAAGTCCAACTCTCTGGACTGGGCGTGCAGGAGTGATCCTGGGCGTGCACAATTTGTGCGCCTAGGCGCGCCACGCCTAGGCGCGTTACCCCTAGGCACATGATTCAAATGACCATAACTTCTCCATATGACCTCCGATTTGCATGATTTTAGATTCTACGGAAAGCTTGAGATGTCTAGTTTCCAATGCCTTTTGTTGCGCTCAATTCCAATAACGTGACAGAAAGTTATGACTATTTGAACACACGAAGGTCGGTGGACATTTTCTTCAATTCAGCCCTTTTTCCGTCGCTTTTCATCCAAACCGCAATCAACCTATCAAAATACAAATCAACACATAAATACACTCATTATTTATCAAAAGAAAGCTTAAGAGGGGGATATTTCTACCAAAAACAATAGGTATCATCATAACTATCAAACACCCCACACTTAAACCTTACTTGTCCTCAAGTAAAACTAAACAAAGTACATCTACCAACTAACATCCTAACTCACTAACGCAGGAATCGCGATTGCATTTAGCATATGCAACAAGCCGTTAAACCCCTAGGTGTCCCTAGTGGAGGAGTTTTGTCTCCTGAGGGCTTACAAGAACGACACCCACAAACGTTTCAAGATAAGTCAAATCAAACATATGGGAGGGAAATCACTAGAATCGAAACAATATACATCAATGCCATGCAATCAAAAAGATGTGGAGACCCCACACTTCATCCAAACATATACTCAATGAAGATTATTCGTCTACTCAATCACTTCGTCTACATTAAGTGCGTGCAAAGAAGAAATGTATAATTATTTGGCTTCCAAGAGTTCATAGGCGCCAAACATAGTCACATTCCAAGAATTCCAAGAACAGTCAAGTAGTAATACCAAGGCACTTTTATTTATATACATACTTCTCTTCTTCTTCTTCTTCTCTTTTTTTTTTATTTTTTATTTTTTTTTTATTTTCATCTTACTAGGCCCGTGCAATGCTCACTCCTTTAAGCTTTCTAGTCAACCCATGTAACAAGTTCTCAACCAATGACTCCCAACCAGTTGGTTTAGGGCATTATGTGATAAAGCACACCTCGGATCAATCACTCGAGTTGAAAAGGCTTCGAAGTTAAGCTAGCCTAGGATGTTCATCAAGATTGTCTTACCTTTTTACGCGAAACTCGAGTTGGTTAGACAAGAGCCCCGGTTACTCAGCAAGATCACAAGAGCGGGACATGCTTTTATTCATCATCAATTTTATTTTTTTTAACATGCATGTAATTAACTAGTGCCAAGAATATCACTAACACGGTGTTCTAGATCATCTTAAAGAAAGTCCACATTCAACATCTATTCACCCAAGTCATACCCCACAAGCATACATTCTTGTGCAAGTGAATTCAAGTGATTATGCAATAGAGTAGACGTCAAGCATATAGAAGGATATGATGGGTTCCACAAACCAAGATTAGCTGCATTTCAATATAGCACTCAATTCAACAGAAAATTCCCATAAATATGCAAGATTCAAGCACTAAATTTTATTTTATTTTATTTTTTTTTTAAATTTTCAATTTCTTTGTTTTTTTTTTTAAATTCAGCTACTATAAAAATCATGTGAAATTTTGCACAAGATAATCCATATGCAGTCCACCACCCCACACTTTAAAGAATGCATTGTCCTCAATGCAAAACATAACAATGTAATAATGCACTAAAAAGAGGACAAGTTGAAACAATACAACCTGGGGGTTAGAGTCATGCATCGAGTGGATTGGGGTGCTGGCCTGGCCACAATTCTTCAATGTCTATATGCATCCTCCTCTTGTCTTCAGCTAGACGAGATCCACCACTTTGCAGTGGCTCAATAAATAGGGCACAAACATCCTTCTTTGATGTGCCCATCAAAAAGATTCTATCTCTAAATTCCTTTGGCCCTCTTGGTTGAAATTGTAGTTTTCCATGCCAATGGAAGAGATATTTTGAGTAGAGGGGAAGCTTCTTCAATGATCTTGCAATGTAGCTCTCCATGCTTTGTTGAAGCTTCCATTTTTTCTTTGTTGGCAAAATTTCCTCCAGGATTTGCATTATGGAAGCACTGAGATTTACATTAAGCTCTTCAACTCCAATAAAGTCAATGAATTGTGCTTCAAATGGTGATAGCACCTGATTGTGGAGTGTGGTATCCTCATGCCTCTCTACAAAGTTATCATATTCTGCCTCCACCTTATCATCATACTTGTTCTCCAAATCTTCAGCTTTCAAATTTTTTTCGGAATCGACAAGAGCTTTCTCTTCTATATCTTGCTCAACCCATGTAGGTCCATTAATTTCTTGTTCGATTGAAACTATCTCACATTCTGCAGCTGATGGAGACTTCTCTGATTCTTCTAAATCAATGCCCTCCTTCATTGGTGGATCCATCTCCGAAAGTGAAGTGAGAAGCATTATCTCATACTCCTCTTCATCCACATAATTATACTCAATTTTTCCTCTAAGCTCCAACTTTTTGTCATTGCTTAATGTAACTGCTTGAGTTGTCTCACATATATCTTTCCCCTCACTTGTTTTCATCATAGGTTGGCAAAGCTGATTTTTGTTTGATACCATCCTATGCGTTGCCTCTGCTAAATTTTGGGTACTCACATTTAAGGAATCGAGTATGTCATCCAAAGATGACTCATGTCTTTGCTCAGGCGGTGGTGGTGAAGCCCATTGACACATCTCCTCTCTACAAGCTTGAGTGTTTGCTTTCAACTTTTGGGTACTCGTAACCAATGCATTTAGTATGTCTTGTAGAGATGAGTCTTGTGCTTGCTCAAGCAATGGTGGTGGTGTTGCTTGTGTAGGAACAAATTGATGCTGGTAGTTGTTCCATAGGAATTGAGGTCGTTCACACCTTCCAGAGTTATAAGTGTTGGAGAAGGAGTTGCATGGTGGATATGGGGCATGGTTTGGAGGAGTTGTCCTTGCATTATATCCTTGCAAATATAAGCTCGACCCATAAAAACCTGCTCCCTGATAAGCACATGGTGGAGGATATTCCATCTCGAAGCATATGCCAACAAAAGAAAAATTAGTTAACAAATATTATGTACAAACAAAGGAAAAAAAAAATTATGGACAAATAACAAAAATGGATCAAACGTAAGCTACCATCCCCGGCAACGGCGCCATAAACTTGTTGGGTCTAAATTAACCTTACTAGCAAGTGTACTAGTCGGCGACTACAGCACAATGATAAGCAAGGGTCGAATCCACAGGGACGGTGTTATGTTTAATCCAAATGTATATTTGTATGTATATATGGACAATGCAAACAAAAGTAAAATTCAACTCAAGATTGTTTGGTTTGGTAATTCAACTAAAACAAGCAAAGAGCAAAGTGTTTTTGGTATTTTCTTAGAATTAGGATGCAACTAATGCAAATGAGATGATTTAACAAATATGAGATGAACACCAAGGCTTCGGAATCCCCCTTGGGAAATGACTTGGAATGACATAAATTTACACACATATTTGCTAATTCGGGCATAACGAATCTGTACCTAAGTCGGTTTTAGCGCACCTAAGCCAAATCTCCCTAAAATCGATTACTAGCCATCTTATTGGTCTAGGTCGGATATTCCTAAATACATTCTAGCCATCTTATTGGTCTAAACATGCATAGGAATTCATGGAGTTCTATGGAGATTAGGATTCATACAAATTGTCACCTAATTAAAGGGAGACACATTCATAATCAAGTGTTTCAAGAAGCATAATCTACTTGACATATTATTGTCTAAGCAAATTCTCCAAACAATTTCATCCAAAAACCTAAAGTGTTGGCCAAACACCACAAGCATGAATAAATTGCAATCAAACATAGAAACACAATATTTATACACAAATCAACTCATATGTATGTAAATCAAGTCATAAACAAAGTCATCAAACCCAAGGCTTCATCCTAGCCTTGGCACAAGAGATTTAGTTACACATAATGAGAGGAAAACACAAGAGAATAGATGAGAAAGGCATGAATAAACCCAATGAGTTGAGTAGATCCAAGTGGAGTTGAAGAATCTCTCCTCCTAGCTCCAAGAATCACCTTCCCCCTCTGTTTTCGCTCCCCAGAAAATCAGTTCTAGGTTAAAAAGTCTCCCGTAGCTCGGACAAATCGCGACTTAAAACACCTCAGAAAATTGCTTTTCACGCCTAGGCGCGTTGTTTTCACGCCTAGGCGCACCACGCCTAGGCGTGATCCTAGGCGTGCACAACTTAAATTCAAGTCCAACTCTCTGGACTGGGCGTGCAGAAGTGATCCTGGGCGTGCACAATTTGTGCGCCTAGGCGCGCGCCTAGGCGCGTTACCCCTAGGCACATGATTCAAATGACCATAACTTCTCCATATGACCTCCGATTTGCATGATTTTAGATTCTACGGAAAGCTTGAGATGTCTAGTTTCCAATGCCTTTTGTTGCGCTCAATTCCAATAACGTGACAGAAAGTTATGACTATTTGAATACACGAAGGTCGGTGGACATTTTCTTCAATTCAGCCCTTTTTCCGTCGCTTTTCATCCAAACCGCAATCAACCTATCAAAATACAAATCAACACATAAATACACTCATTATTTATCAAAAGAAAGCTTAAGAGGGGGATATTTCTACCAAAAACAATAGGTATTATCATAACTATCAGCAACACGAGGACTTCCCAGGAGGTCATCGGTCCTAGTACTACTCCCGCCCAAGCACGAAATTGTTTCTCAACGTTTATGTTTGCAAACTCTTCCTTCCGCACAAGCTTGCACGCGCGTTGCGTTCCTTTCCGCTATCCCTTTTTTCTCGAATAGTATTTATTTCGCGCGTTTTTTCAAGAACTATCCGCTTGCAAACTACACAATGTCCACCCACAAAAAGAATACGAAAGTTGGAGGAGGAGAAGAACATGAGAGAAAGAAGTGACGATCGAGGAAAAAAAAGGTGGGAGGGGTGCAACAAGAGGACTTCCGAAGAGGTCACCCATCCTAGCACTACTCTCGCCCATGCACGTTTAACATCAGAGTTATGACAAGATCCGGTGCATTAGTCCTGGTATGATCACACCCGAAATTGTTTCCCAACGTGCATGTTTATAAACTTTTCCTTCCGCACAAATCTGCACGCGCGCTGGGTTCCTTTCTGCGATCCCTTTTTTGTCGAATTGTATTTATTTCACGCGACGTTTTGAGAACTATGCGCGTGCAAACTGCACAATGTCCATCCGTATAAACAATACGAAAGTTGGAGTAGGAGAAGAATATGAGAGAACGAAGTGACGATCGACGAAAAAAAAGGTGGGAGGGGTGCAACCCGAGGACTTCCCAGGAGGTCACCCATCCTCGCACTACTCTCGCCCAAGCACGTATAACTTCGGAGTTCTAATGGGATCCAATGCATTAGTGCTGGTATGATTGCACCCGAAATTGTTTCTCAACGTTTATGTTTATAAACTCTCCCTTCCGCACAAACTTGCACGCACGCTGCGTTCCGTTCCGGTATCCCTTTTTTCTCTATTTGTATTTATTTCACGTAACTTTTTGAGAACTATCCGCTTGCAAACTACACAATGTCCACCCACAAAAAGAATACGAAAGTTGGAGGAGGACAAGAATATGAGAGAACGAAGTGATGATAGAGGAAAAAAAAGGTGGGAGGAGTGCAACATGAGGACTTCTGAAGAGGTCACCCAACCCAGCACTACTCTCGCCCAAGCACCTTTAACTTTGGAGTTCTGATGGGATCCGGTGCATTAGTACTGGAATGATCGCACACGAAATTATTTCTCAACGTTTATGTTTATAAACTCTTCCTTCCGCACAAGCTTGCACGCGAGCTGCGTTTCTTTCTGCTATCCCTTTTTTCTCGAATTGAATTTATTTCGCGCGTCTTTACGAGAACTATCCTCTTGCAAACTACACAATGTCCACCCAAAAAAAGAATACGAAAGTTGGAGGAGGAGAAGAATATGAGAGAACGAAGTGACGATCGAGGAAAAAAAAGGTGGCAGGGGTGCAACACTAGGACTTCCGAAGAGGTCGCCCATCCTAGCACTACTCTCGCCCAAGCACGTTTAACTTCAGAGATATGACAAGATCCGGTGCATTAGTCCTGGTATGATCGCACCCGAAATTGTTTCCCAACGTGCATGTTTATAAACTTTTCCTTCCGCACAAGTCTGGAAGCGCGCTGCGTTCTTTTCCGCTACCCCTTTTTTCTTGAATTGTATTTATTTCGCGCGTCTTTTCAAGAACTATCCGCTTGTAAACTACACAATGTCCACCCACCAAAAGAATACGAAATTTGGAGCAGGAGAAGAATATGAGAGAACGAAGTGATGATTGAGGAAAAAAAAGGTGGGAGGGGTGCAAGACGAGGACTTCCCAGGAGGTCATCGGTCCTAGTACTACTCCCGCCCAAGCACCTTTAACTTCGGAGTTCTGATGGGATCCGGTGCATTAGTGCTGGAACGATCGCGCACGAAATTGTTTCTCAACGTTTATGTTTGTAAACTCTTCCTTCCGCACAAGCTTGCACGCGCGTTGCGTTCCTTTCCGCTATCCCTTTTTTCTCGAATAGTATTTATTTCGCGCGTTTTTTCAAGAACTATCCGCTTGCAAACTACACAATGTCCACCCACAAAAAGAATACGAAAGTTGGAGGAGGAGAAGAACATGAGAGAAAGAAGTGACGATCGAGGAAAAAAAAGGTGGGAGGGGTGCAACAAGAGGACTTCCGAAGAGGTCACCCATCCTAGCACTACTCTCGCCCATGCACGTTTAACATCAGAGTTATGAAAAGATCCGGTGCATTAGTCCTGGTATGATCACACCCGAAATTGTTTCCCAACGTGCATGTTTATAAACTTTTCCTTCCGCACAAATCTGCACGCGCGCTGGGTTCCTTTCTGCGATCCCTTTTTTGTCGAATTGTATTTATTTCACGCGACTTTTTGAGAACTATGCGCGTGCAAACTGCACAATGTCCATCCGTATAAACAATACGAAAGTTGGAGCAGGAGGAGAACGAAGTGACGATCGACGAAAAAAAAGGTGGGAGGGGTGCAACCCAAGGACTTCCCAGGAGGTCACCCATCCTCGCACTACTCTCGCCCAAGCACGTATAACTTCGGAGTTCTAATGGGATCCAATGCATTAGTGCTGGTATGGTTGCACCCGAAATTGTTTCTCAACGTTTATGTTTATAAACTCTCCCTTCCGCACAAACTTGCACGCACGCTGCGTTCCTTTCCGGTATCCCTTTTTTCTCTAATTGTATTTATTTCGCGTTACTTTTTGAGAACTATCCGCTTGCAAACTACACAATGTCCACCCACAAAAAGAATACGAAAGTTGGAGGAGGACAAGAATATGAGAGAATGAAGTGATGATAGAGGAAAAAAAAGGTGGGAGGGGTGCAACATGAGGACTTCTGAAGAGGTCACCCAACCCAGCACTACTCTCGCCCAAGCACCTTTAACTTTGGAGTTCTGATGGGATCCGGTGCATTAGTGCTGGAATGATCGCACACGAAATTATTTCTCAACGTTTATGTTTATAAACTCTTCCTTCCGCACAAGCTTGCACGCGAGCTGCGTTTCTTTCTGCTATCCCTTTTTTCTCGAATTGAATTTATTTTGCGCGTCTTTACGAGAACTATCCGCTTGCAAACTACACAATGTCCACCCAAAAAAAGAATACGAAAGTTGGAGGAGGAGAAGAATATGAGAGAACGAAGTGACGATCGAGGAAAAAAAAGGTGGCAGGGGTGCAACACTAGGACTTCCGAAGAGGTCGCCCATCCTAGCACTACTCTCGCCCAAGCACGTTTAACTTCAGAGTTATGACAAGAGCCGGTGCATTAGTCCTGGTATGATCGCACCCGAAATTGTTTCCCAACGTGCATGTTTACAAACTTTTCCTTCCGCACAAGTCTGCAAGCGCGCTGCGTTCTTTTCCGCTACCCCTTTTTTCTCGAATTGTATTTATTTCGCGCGTCTTTTCAAGAACTATTCGCTTGCAAACTACACAATGTCCACCCACAAAAAGAATACAAAAGTTGGAGGACGAGAAGAATATGAGAGAACGAAGTGATGATTGAGGAAAAAAAAGGTGGGAGGGGTGCAACACGAGGACTTCCCAGGAGGTCATCCGTCGTAGTACTACTCCCGCCCAAGCACCTTTAACTTTGTAGTTCTGATGGGATCCGGTGCATTAGTTCTGGAACGATCGCACACGAAATTGTTTCTCAACGTTTATGTTTGTAAACTCTTCCTTCCGCACAAGCTTGCACGCGCGTTTCGTTCCTTTCCGCTATCCCTTTTTTCTCGAATAGTATTTATTTCGCGCGTTTTTTCAAGAACTATCCGCTTGCAAACTACACAATGTCCACCCACAAAAAGAATACGAAAGTTGGAGGAGGAGAAGAATATGAGAGAAAGAAGTGACGATCGAGGAAAAAAAAGGTGGGAGGGGTGCAACAAGAGGACTTCCGAAGAGGTCACCCATCCTAGCACTACTTTCACCCATGCACGTTTAAGATCAGAGTTATGACAAGATCCGGTGCATTAGTCCTGGTATGATCACACCTGAAATTGTTTCCCAACGTGCATGTTTATAAACTTTTCCTTCCGCACAAATCTGCACGCGCGCTGGGTTTCTTTCCGCGATCCCTTTTTTGTCGAATTATATTTATTTCACGCGACTTTTTGAGAAATATGCACGTGCAAACTGCACAATGTCCATCCGTATAAACAATACGAAAGTTAGAGGAGGAGAAGAATATGAGAGAACGAAGTGACGATCGAGGAACAAAAAGGTGGGAGGGGTGCAACCCGAGGACTTCCCAGGAGGTCACCCATCCTCGCACTACTCTCGCCCAAGTACGTATAACTTCGGAGTTCTAATGGGATCCAATGCATTAGTGCTGGTATGATTGCACCCGAAATTGTTTCTCACCGTTTATGTTTATAAACTCTCCCTTCCGCACAAGCTTGCACGCACGCTGCGTTCTTTTCCGGTATCCCTTTTTTCTCTAATTGTATTTATTTCGCGTAACTTTTTGAGAACTATCCGCTTGCAAACTACACAATGTCCACCCACAAAAAGAATACGAAAGTTGGAGGAGGACAAGAATATGAGAGAACGAAGTGATGATAGAGGAAAAAAAAGGTAGGAGGGGTGCAACATGAGGACTTCTGAAGAGGTCACCCAACCCAGCACTACTCTCGCCCAAGCACCTTTAACTTTGGAGTTCTGATGGGATCCGGTGCATTAGTGCTGGAATGATCGCACACGAAATTATTTCTCAACGTTTATGTTTATAAACTCTTCCTTCCGCACAAGCTTGCACGCGAGCTGCGTTTCTTTCCGCTATCCCTTTTTTCTCGAGTTGAATTTATTTCGCGCGTCTTTACGAGAACTATCCGCTTGCAAACTACACAATGTCCACCCAAAAAAAGAATACGAGAGTTGGAGGAGGAGAAGAATATGAGAGAACGAAGTGACGATCGAGAAAAAAAAAGGTGGCAGGGGTGCAACACTAGGACTTCCCAGGAGGTCATCCGTCCTAGTACTACTCCCGGCCAAGCACCTTTAACTTCGGAGTTCTGATGGGATCCGGTGCACTAGTGCTGGAACGATCGCACACGAAATTGTTTCTCAACGTTTATGTTTGTAAACTCTTCCTTCCGCACAAGCTTGCACGCGTGTTGCGTTCCTTTCCGCTATCCCTTTTTTCTCGAATAGTATTTATTTCGCGCATTTTTTCAAGAACTATCCACTTGCAAACTACACAATGTCCACCCACAAAAAGGAATACGAAAGTTGGAGGAGGAGAAGAATATGAGAGAACAGAGTGACGATCGAGGAAAAAAAAGGTGGGAGGGGAGCAACACGAGGACTTCCCAGGAGGTCACCCATCCTAGTACTACACTCGCCCAAGCACGTCTAACTTCGGAGTTCTGATGGGATCCGGTGCATTAGTGCTGGTATGATCGCACCCGGAATTGTTTCTCAACGTTTATGTTTATAAACTCTTCCTTCCGCACAAGCATGCACGCGCACTGCATTCCTTTCCGCTATCCCGTTTTTCTCGAATTGTATTTATTTCGCGCGTCTTTTCGAGAACTATGCGCTTGCAAACTACACCGTGTCCACCCACAAAAAAAATATGAAATTTGGAGGAGAAGAATATGAGAGAATGAAGTGACGATCGAGGAAAAAAAAACGAGGAATTCCCAGGAGGTCACCCATCATAGTACCACTCTCACCCAAGCACGTTTAACTTCGGAGTTCTGATGGGATTCGGTGCATTAGTGCTGTTATGATCGCACCCGAAATTATTTCTCAACGTTTATGTTAATAAACTCTTCCTTCCGCACAAGCTTGCACGCGCGCTGCGTGCCTTTACGCTATCCATTTTTTCCCGAATTATATTTATTTCGCGCGTCTTTTCGAGAACTATGCGCTTGCAAACTACACAATGTCCACCCACAAAAAAAATACGAAAGTTGGAGGAGGAGAAGAAAATGAGAGAACGGAGTGACGATCGAGGAAAAAGAAGGTGGGAGGGATGCAACACGAGGACTTTGCAGGAGGTGACCCATCCTAGTAGTACTCTCACCCAAGCGCGTTTAACTTCAAAGTTCTGATGGGATCCGGTGCATTAGTGCTGGTCTGATCGCACCCGAAATTGTTTCTCCACATTTACGTTTATAAACTCTTCCTTATGCATAAGCTTGCACGCGCGCTGCGTTCCTTGCCGCTATCCCTCTTTTCTCAAATTGTATTTACTTCGCGTGTCTTTTCGAGAACTATGCGCTTGCAAACTACACAATGTCCACCCACAAAAAAAATACGAAAGTTGGAGGAGGAGAAGAATATGAGAGAACGAAGTGACGATCGAGGAAAAAAAAGGTGGGAGGGGTGCAACACGAGGACTTCCCCAGGAGGTCACCCATCCTAGTACTACTCTCGCCCAAGCGCGTTTAACTTCGGAGTTCTGATGGGATCCGGTGCATTAGTGCTGTTATGATCGAACCCGAAATTGTTTCTCAACGTTTATGTTTATAAACTCTTCCTTCCACACAAGCTTGCACGCGCGCTGCGTTCCTTTCCGCTATCTCTTTTTTCTCGAATTGTAATTACTTCGCGCGTCTTTTCGAGAACTTTGCGCTTGCAAACTACACACTGGCCACCCACAAAAAAAATACGAAAGTTGGAGGAGGAGAAGAATATGAGAGAACGAACTGATGATCGAGGAAAAAAAAGGTGGGAGGGGTGCAACACGAGGACTTCCCAGGAGGTCACCCATCCTAGAACTATTCTCGCCCAAGCGAGTTTAACTTCAGAGTTCTAATGGGATCCGGTGCATTAGTGCTGGTATGATCGCACCCAAAATTGTTTCTCAATGTTTATGTTTATAAACTTTTCCTTACGCACAAGCTTCCACGCGCGCTGCGTTCCTTTCCGCTATCCCTTTTTTCTCGAATTGTATTTATTTCGCGCGTCTTTTCGAGAACTATGCGCTTGCAAACTACACAATGTCCACCCACAAAAAAAATACGAAAGTTGGAGGAGGAGAAGAATATGAGAGAAAGGAGTGACGATCGAGGAATAAAAAGGTGAGAGGGGTGCAACACGAGAACTTCCCAGGAGGTCACCCATCCTAGTACAACTCTCGCCCAAGTGCGTTTAACTTCGGAGTTCTAATGGGATCCGGTGCATTAGTGCTGGTATAATCGCACTCGAAATTGTTTGTCAACGTTTATGTTTATAAACTCTTCCTTCCGCACAAGCTTGCACGCGGGCTGCGTTCCTTTTCGCTATCCCTTTTTTCTCGAATTGTATTTACATCGCGTGTCTTTTCGAGAACTTCGCGCTTGCAAACTACACATTGTCCACCCACACAAAAAATACAAAAGTTGGAGGAGGGGAAGAATATAAGAGAACGAAGTGACGATCGAGGAAAAATAAGGTGGGAGAGGTGCAACAAGAGGACTTCCCAGGAGGTCACCCATTCTAGTACTACACTCGCCCAAGCACGTTTAACTTCGGAGTTTTGACGGGATCCGATGCATTAGTGCTGGTATGATCGCACCCGAAATTGTTTCTCAACGTTTATGTTTATAAACTCTTCCTTCCGCACAAGCATGCACGCGCGCTACGTTCCTTTCCGCTATCCGTTTTTTCTCGAATTGTATTTCTTTCGTGCGTCTTTTCGAGAACTATGCGCTTGCAAACTACACAATGTCCACCCACAAAAAAAGTACGAAAGTTAGAGGAGGAGAAGAATATGAGAGAACGAAGTGACGATCGAGGAAAAAAAAGGTGAGAGGGGTGCAACACGAGGACTTCCCAGAAGGTCACCCATCCTAGTACTACACTCGCCCAAGCACGTTTAACTTCGGAGTTCTGATGGGATCCGATGCATTAGTGCTGGTATGATCGCACCCGAAATTGTTTCTCAACGTTTATGTTTATGAACTCTTCTTTCCGCACAAGCTTGCACGCGCGCTGCGTTCCTTTCCGCTATCCGTTTTTTCTCGAATTGTATTTATTTCTCGCGTCTTTTTGAGAACTATGCGCTTGCAAACTACACCATGTCCACCCACAAAAAAAATACGATATTTGGAGGAGAAGAATATAAGAGAACGAAGTGACGATCGAGGAAAAAAAAGGTGGGAGGGGTGTGACACGAGGACTTCCCAGGAGGTCACCCATCCTAGTACTACTCTCACACAAGAACGTTTAACTTCAGAGTTCTGATGGGATCCGGTGCATTAGCGTTCCTTTTCGCTATCTATTTTTTCTCGAATTGTAATTACTTCGCACGTCTTTTCGAGAACTTTGCGCTTACAAAGTACACAATGGCCACCCACAAAAAAAATACGAAAGTTGGAGGAGGAGAAGAATATGAGAGAACGAACTGATGATCGAGGAAAAAGAAGGTGGGAGGGTTGCAACACGAGGACTTCCCAAGAGGTCACCCATCCTAATACTATTCTCGCCCAAGCGCGTTTAACTTTGGAGTTCAAATGGGATCCGGTGCATTAGTGCTGGTATGATTGCACCCAAAATTTTTTCTCAACGTTTATGTTTATATACTCTTCCTTACGCACAAGCTTCCAGGCGCGCTGCGTTCCTTTCTGCTATCCCTTTTTTCTCGAACTGTATTTATTTCGCGCGTCTTTTCAAGAACTATGCTCTTGCAAACTACAAAATGTCCACCCACAAAAAAAATACAAAAGTTGGAGGAGGAGAAGAATATGAGAGAACGAAGTGAGATCGAGGAAAAAAAAGGTGAGAGGGGTGCAACACGAGGACTTCCCAGGAGGTCACCCATCCTAGTACTACACTCGCCCAAGCACGTTTAACTTCGGAGTTTTGATGGGATCCGGTGCATTGGTGCTGGTATGGTCGCACCCGAAATTGTTTCTCAACGTTTATTTTTATGAACTCTTCTTTCCGCACAAGCTTGCACGCGCGCTGCGTTCCTTTCCGCTATCCCTTTTTTCTCGAATTGTATTTATTTCACGCGTCTTTTCGAGAACTATGCGCTTGCAAACTACACCATGTCCACCCACAAAAAAAATACGAAAGTTGGAGGAGGAGAAGAATATGAGAGAACGAACTGACGATCGAGGAAAAAAAAGGTGGGAGGGGTGCAACACGAGGACTTCCTAGGAGGTCGCTCATCCTAGTACAACTCTCGCCCAAGCACGTTTAACTTCGGAGTTCTGATGGGATCCGGAGCATTAGTGCTGGTATGATCGCACCCGAAATTGTTTCTCAACGTTTATGTTTATAAACTCTTCCTTCCGCACAAGCTTGCACGCGTGCTGCATTCCTTTCCGCTATCCCTTTTTTCTTGAATTGAATTTATTTCGTGCGTCTTTTCGAGAACTATGCGCTTGCAAACTACACAATGTCCACCCATAAAAAAAATACGAAAGTTGGAGGAGGAGAAGAGTATGAGAGAACGAAGTGACGATCGAGGAAAAAAAAGGTGGGAGGGGTGCAACACGAGGACTTCCCAGGAGGTCACCCATCCTAGTACTACACTCGCCCAAGAACGTTTACCTCCGGAGTTCTGATGGGATCCGGTGCATTAGTGCTGGTATGATCGCACCCAAAATTGTTTGTCAACGTTTATGTTTATAAACTCTTCCTTCCGCACAAGCTTGCACGCGCGCAGCGTTATTTTCCGCTATTTTTTTTTTCTCGAATTGTATTTATTTCACGCGTCCTTTCGAGAACTATGCGCTTGCAAACTACACCATGTCCACCCATAAAAAAAATACAAAACTTGGAGGAGGAGAAGAATATGAGAGAACGAAGTGACGATCGAGGAAAAAAAAGGTGGGAGGGGTGCAACACGAGGACTTCCCAAGAGGTCACCCATCCTAGTACTACTCTCGCCTAAGCACGTTTAACTTCAGAGTTCTGATGGGATCCGGTGCATTAGTGCTGGTATGATCGCACCTGAAATTGTTTTTCAACGTTTACGTTTATAAACACTTCCTTCCGCGTAAGCTTGCACGCGCGCTAAGTTCCTTTCCGCTATCCCTTTTTTCTCGAAATGTATTTATTTCGCGCGTCTTTTCGAGAACTATGCGCTTGCAAACTTCACCATGTCCACCCACAAAAAAATTACAAAATTTGGAGGAGAAGAAGTTGAGAGAAAGAAGTGACGATCGAGGAAAAAAAAGGTGGGAGGGGTGCGACACGAGGACTTCCCAGGAGGTCACCCACCCTAGTACTACTCTCACCCAAGCAAGTTTAACTTCAGAGTCTTGATAGGATCCGGTGCATTAGTGCTGGTATGATCGCACCCAAAATTGTTTCCCAACGTTTATGTTCATAAAGTTTTCCTTCCGCACAACCTTGCACGCGCGCTGCGTTCTTTTCCGCTATCGCTTTTTTCTCGAATTGTATTTATTTCGCGCGTCTTTTCGAGAACTATGCGCTTGCAAACTACACAATGTCCACCCACAAAAAAATTACGAAAGTTGCAGGAGGAGAAGAATATGAGAGAACGAAGTGACGATCGAGGAAAAAAAAGGTGGGAAGGGTGCAACACGAGGACTTCCCAGGAGGTCACCCATCCTAGTACTACTCTCGCCCAAGCACGTTTAACTTCGGGATTTTGATGGGACGCGGTGCATTAGTGCTGGTATGATCGCACCCACAATTGTTTCTCAACGTTTATTTTTATAAACTCTTCCTTCCGCACAAGCTTGCACGCGCGCTACGTTCCTTTCCGCTATCCCTTTTTTCTCGAATTGTATTTATTTCGCGCATCTTTTCGAGAACTATGTGCTTGCAAACTACACCATGTCCACCCACAAAAAAAGTACGAAAGTTGGAGGAGGAGAAGAATATGAGAGAACGAAGTGACGATCGAGGAAAAAAAAGGTGGGAGGGGTGCAACACGAGGACTTCCCAGGAGGTCACCCATCCTAGTACTACTCTCGCCCAAGCACGTTTAACTTCAGAGTTCTGATGGGATCCGGTGCATTAGTGCTGGTATGATCGCACCCGAAATTGTTTCTCAACGTTTACGTTTATAAACACTTCCTTCCGCGTAAGCTTGCACGCGCGCTACGTATCTTTCCGCTATCCCTTTTTTCTCGAATTGTATTTATTTAGCGCGTCTTTTCGAGAACTATGCGCTTGCAAACTTCACCATGTCCACCCACAAAAAAATTACAAAATTTGGAGGAGAAGAATTTGAGAGAAAGAAGTGACGATCGAGGAAAAAAAAGGTGGGAGGGGTGCGACACGAGGACTTCCCAGGAGGTCACCCACCCTAGTACTACTCTCACCCAAGTACGTTTCACTTCAGAGTCTTGATAGGATCCGGTCCATTAGTGCTGGTATGATCGCACTCAAAATTGTTTCCCAACGTTTATGTTCATAAAGACTTCCTTCCGCACAAGCTTGCACGCGCGCTGCGTTCCTTTCCGCTATCCCTTTTTTCTCGAATTGTATTTATTTCGCGCGTCTTTTCGAGAACTATGCGCTTGCAAACTACACAATGTCCACCCACAAAAAAATTACGAAAGTTGGAGGAGGAGAAGAATATGAGAGAACGAAGTGACGATCGAGGAAAAAAAAGGTGGGAGGGGTGCAACACGAGGACTTCCGAGGAGGTCACCCATCCTAGTACTACTCTCGCCCAAGCACGTTTAACTTCGGAGTTCTGATGGGACGCGGTGCATTAGTGCTGGTATGATCGCACCCACAATTGTTTCTCAACGTTTATTTTTATAAACTCTTCCTTCCGCACAAGCTTGCACGCGCGCTGCGTTCCTGTCCGCTATCCCTTTTTTCCCGAATTGTATTTACTTCGCGCGTCTTTTTGTGAACTATGCGCTCGCAAACTACACCATGTCCACCCACCAAAAAAATACGAAATTTGGAGGAGAAGAATATCAGAGAACGAAGTGACGATCGAGGAAAAAAAAGGTGGGAGGGGTGCGACACGAGGACTTCCCTGGAGGTCACCCATCCTAGTACTACTCTCACCCAAGCACGTTTAACTTCGGAGTTCTGATAGGATCCGGTGCATTAGTGCTGGTATGATCGCACCCGAAATTGTTTCTCAACGTTTATGTCTATAAACTCTTCCTTCCGCACAAGCTTGCACGCGCGCTGCGTTCCTTTCCGCTATCCCTTTTTTCTCGAATTGTATTTATTTCACGCGTCCTTTCGAGAACTATGCGCTTGCAAACTACACCATGTCCACCGACAAAAAAAATACGAAAGTTGGAGGAGGAGAAGAATATGAGAGAACGAAGTGACGATCGAGGAAAAAAAAGGTGTGAGGGGTGCAACACGAGGACTTCCCAGAGGTCACCCATCCTAGTACTACTCTCGCCCAAGCACGTTTAACTTCAGAGTTCTGATGGGATTCGGTGCATTAGTGCTGGTATGATCGCACCCGAAATTGTTTCTCAACGTTTATGTTCGTAAAGTCTTCCTTCCGCACAAGCTTGCACGCGCGCTGCGTTCCTTTCCGCTATCCCTTTTTTCTCGAATTGTATTTATTTCGTGCGTCTTTTCGAGAACTATGCGCTTGCAAACTACACAATGTCCACCCATAAAAAAAATATGAAAGTTGGAGGAGGAGAAGAATATGAGAGAACGAAGTGACGATCAAGGAAAAAAAAGGTGGGACGGGTGCAACACGAGGACTTCCCAGGAGGTCGCCTATCCTAGTACTACTCTCGCCCAAGCATGTTTAACTTCGGAGTTCTGATGGGATCCCGTGCATTAGTGCTGGTATGATCGCACCCAAAATTGTTTCTCAACGTTTATGTTTATAAACTCTTGCTTCCGCACAAGCTTGCACTCGCGCTGCGTTCCTTTCTACTATCCCTTTTTTCTCGAATTGTAATTATTTTGCGCGTCTTTTCGAGAACTATGCGCTTGCAAACTACACCATGTCCACCCACCAAAAAAATACGAAATTTGGAGGAGAAGAATATGAGAGAACGAAGTGACGATCGAGGAAAAAAAAGGTGGGAGGGGTGCGACACGAGGACTTCCCAGGAGGTCAGTCATCCTAGTACTACTCTCGCCCAAGCGCGTTTAACTTCCGAGTTCTAATGGGATCCGGTGCATTAGTGCTGGTATGATCGCACCCAAAACTGTTTCTCAACGTTTATGTTTATAAACTCTTCCTTCCGCACAAGCTTGCACGCGCGCTGCGTTCTTTTCCGCTATCCCTTTTTTCTCGAATTGTATTTATTTCACGCGTCTTTTCGAGAACTATGCTCTTGCAAACTACACGATGTCCACCCACAAAAAAAATACGAAAGTTGGAGGAGGTGGAGAAGAATATGAGAGATCAAAGTGACGATCGAGGAGAAAAAAGGTGGGAGGGGTGCAACACGAGGACTTCCCAGGAGGTCACCCATCCTAGTACTACTCTCGCCCAAGCACATTTAACTTCAGAGTTCTGATGGGATTCGGTGCATTAGTGCTGGTATGATCGCACCCGAAATTGTTTCCCAACGTTTATGTTCATAAAGTCTTCCTTCCGCACAAGCTTGCACGCGCGCTGCGTTCCTTTCCGCTATCCCTTTTTTCTCGAATTGTATTTATTTCGTGCGTCTTTTCGAGAACTATGCGCTTGCAAACTACACAATGTCCACCCATAAAAAAAATATGAAAGTTGGAGGAGGAGAAGAATATGAGAGAACGAAGTGACGATCAAGGAAAAAAAAGGTGGGACGGGTGCAACACGAGGACTTCCCAGGAGGTCGCCTATCCTAGTACTACTCTCGCCCAAGCATGTTTAACTTCGGAGTTCTGATGGGATCCCGTGCATTAGTGCTGGTATGATCGCACCCAAAATTGTTTCTCAACGTTTATGTTTATAAACTCTTGCTTCCGCACAAGCTTGCACTCGCGCTGCGTTCCTTTCTACTATCCCTTTTTTCTCGAATTGTAATTATTTTGCGCGTCTTTTCGAGAACTATGCGCTTGCAAACTACACCATGTCCACCCACCAAAAAAATACGAAATTTGGAGGAGAAGAATATGAGAGAACGAAGTGACGATCGAGGAAAAAAAAGGTGGGAGGGGTGCGACACGAGGACTTCCCAGGAGGTCAGTCATCCTAGTACTACTCTCGCCCAAGCGCGTTTAACTTCCGAGTTCTAATGGGATCCGGTGCATTAGTGCTGGTATGATCGCACCCAAAACTGTTTCTCAACGTTTATGTTTATAAACTCTTCCTTCCGCACAAGCTTGCTCGCGCGCTGCGTTCTTTTCCGCTATCCCTTTTTTCTCGAATTGTATTTATTTCACGCGTCTTTTCGAGAACTATGCTCTTGCAAACTACACGATGTCCACCCACAAAAAAAATACGAAAGTTGGAGGAGGTGGAGAAGAATATGAGAGATCAAAGTGACGATCGAGGAGAAAAAAGGTGGGAGGGGTGCAACACGAGGACTTCCCAGGAGGTCACCCATCCTAGTACTACTCTCGCCCAAGCACATTTAACTTCAGAGTTCTGATGGGATTCGGTGCATTAGTGCTGGTATGATCGCACCCGAAATTGTTTCCCAACGTTTATGTTCATAAAGTCTTCCTTCCGCACAAGCTTGCACGCGCGCTGCGTTCCTTTCCGCTATCCCTTTTTTCTCGAATTGTATTTATTTCGTGCGTCTTTTCGAGAACTATGCGCTTGCAAACTACACAATGTCCACCCATAAAAAAAATATGAAAGTTGGAGGAGGAGAAGAATATGAGAGAACGAAGTGACGATCAAGGAAAAAAAAGGTGGGACGGGTGCAACACGAGGACTTCCCAGGAGGTCGCCTATCCTAGTACTACTCTCGCCCAAGCATGTTTAACTTCGGAGTTCTGATGGGATCCCGTGCATTAGTGCTGGTATGATCGCACCCAAAATTGTTTCTCAACGTTTATGTTTATAAACTCTTGCTTCCGCACAAGCTTGCACTCGCGCTGCGTTCCTTTCTACTATCCCTTTTTTCTCGAATTGTAATTATTTTGCGCGTCTTTTCGAGAACTATGCGCTTGCAAACTACACCATGTCCACCCACCAAAAAAATACGAAATTTGGAGGAGAAGAATATGAGAGAACGAAGTGACGATCGAGGAAAAAAAAGGTGGGAGGGGTGCGACACGAGGACTTCCCAGGAGGTCAGTCATCCTAGTACTACTCTCGCCCAAGCGCGTTTAACTTCCGAGTTCTAATGGGATCCGGTGCATTAGTGCTGGTATGATCGCACCCAAAACTGTTTCTCAACGTTTATGTTTATAAACTCTTCCTTCCGCACAAGCTTGCACGCGCGCTGCGTTCTTTTCCGCTATCCCTTTTTTCTCGAATTGTATTTATTTCACGCGTCTTTTCGAGAACTATGCTCTTGCAAACTACACGATGTCCACCCACAAAAAAAATACGAAAGTTGGAGGAGGTGGAGAAGAATATGAGAGATCAAAGTGACGATCGAGGAGAAAAAAGGTGGGAGGGGTGCAACACGAGGACTTCCCAGGAGGTCACCCATCCTAGTACTACTCTCGCCCAAGCACGTTTAACTTCGGAGTTCTGATGGGATCCGGTGCATTAGTGCTGGTATGATCGCACCCGAAATTGTTTCTCAACGTTTATGTTTATAAACTCTTCCATCTGCACAATCTTGCACGCGCGCTGCGTTCCTTTCCGCTATCCCTTTTTTCTCGAATTGTATTTATTTCGCGCGTCTTTTCGAGAACTATGCGCTTGCAAACTACACAATGTCCACCCACAAAAAAAATACGAAAGTTGGAGGAGGAGGAGAAGAATATGAGAGATCGAAGTGACGATCGAGGAAAAAAAAGGTGGGAAGGGTGCAACACGAGGACTTCCCAGGAGGTCACCCATCCTAGTGCTACTCTCGCCCAAGCACGTTTAACTTCGGAGTTCTGATGGGATCCGGTGCATTAGTGCTGGTATGATCGCACCCGAAATTGTTTCTCAACGTTTATGTTTATAAACTCTTCCTTCCGCACAAGCTTGCACGCGCGCTGCGTTCTTTTCTGCTATCCCTTTTTTCTCGAATTGTATTTATTTCACGCGTCTTTTCGAGAACTATGCTCTTGCAAACTACACGATGTCCACCCACAAAAAAAATACGAAAGTTGGAGGAGGTGGAGAAGAATATGAGAGATCAAAGTGACGATCGAGGAGAAAAAAGGTGGGAGGGGTGCAACACGAGGACTTCCCAGGAGGTCACCCATCCTAGTACTACTCTCGCCCAAGCACATTTAACTTCAGAGTTCTGATGGGATTCGGTGCATTAGTGCTGGTATGATCGCACCCGAAATTGTTTCCCAACGTTTATGTTCATAAAGTCTTCCTTCCGCACAAGCTTGCACGCGCGCTGCGTTCCTTTCCGCTATCCCTTTTTTCTCGAATTGTATTTATTTCGTGCGTCTTTTCGAGAACTATGCGCTTGCAAACTACACAATGTCCACCCATAAAAAAAATATGAAAGTTGGAGGAGGAGAAGAATATGAGAGAACGAAGTGACGATCAAGGAAAAAAAAGGTGGGACGGGTGCAACACGAGGACTTCCCAGGAGGTCGCCTATCCTAGTACTACTCTCGCCCAAGCATGTTTAACTTCGGAGTTCTAATGGGATCCGGTGCATTAGTGCTGGTATGATCGCACCCAAAACTGTTTCTCAACGTTTATGTTTATAAACTCTTCCTTCCGCACAAGCTTGCACGCGCGCTGCGTTCTTTTCCGCTATCCCTTTTTTCTCGAATTGTATTTATTTCACGCGTCTTTTCGAGAACTATGCTCTTGCAAACTACACGATGTCCACCCACAAAAAAAATACGAAAGTTGGAGGAGGTGGAGAAGAATATGAGAGATCAAAGTGACGATCGAGGAGAAAAAAGGTGGGAGGGGTGCAACACGAGGACTTCCCAGGAGGTCACCCATCCTAGTACTACTCTCGCCCAAGCACGTTTAACTTCGGAGTTTTGATGGGATCCGGTGCATTAGTGCTGGTATGATCGCACCCGAAATTGTTTCTCAACGTTTATGTTTATAAACTCTTCCATCTGCACAATCTTGCACGCGCGCTGCGTTCCTTTCCGCTATCCCTTTTTTCTCGAATTGTATTTATTTCGCGCGTCTTTTCGAGAACTATGCGCTTGCAAACTACACAATGTCCACCCACAAAAAAAATACGAAAGTTGGAGGAGGAGGAGAAGAATATGAGAGATCGAAGTGACGATCGAGGAAAAAAAAGGTGGGAGGGGTGCAACACGAGGACTTCCCAGGAGGTCACCCATCCTAGTGCTACTCTCGCCCAAGCACGTTTAACTTCGGAGTTCTGATGGGATCCGGTGCGTTAGTGCTGGTATGATCGCACCCTAAATTGTTTCTCAACGTTTATGTTTATAAACTCTTTCTTCCGCACAAGCTTGCACGCGCGCTGCGTTCCTTTCTGCTATCCCTTTTTTCTCGATTTGTATTTATTTCGCGCGTCTTTTCGAGAACTATGCGCTTGCAAACTACACGATGTCCACCCACAAAGAAAATACGAAGTTGGAGGAGGAGGAGAAGAATATGAGAGATCGAAGTGACGATCGAGGAAAAAAAAGGTGTGAGGGGTGCAACACGAGGACTTCCCAGAGGTCACCCATCCTAGTACTACTCTCGCCCAAGCACGTTTAACTTCACAGTTCTGATGGGATTCGGTGCATTAGTGCGGGTATGATCGCACCCGAAATTGTTTCCCAACGTTTATGTTCATAAAGTCTTCCTTCCGCACACGCTTGCACGCGCGCTGCGTTCCTTTCCGCTATCCCTTTTTTCTCGAATTGTATTTATTTCGTGCGTCTTTTCGAGAACTATGCGCTTGCAAACTACACAATGTCCACCCATAAAAAAAATATGAAAGTTGGAGGAGGAGAAGAATATGAGAGAACGAAGTGACGATCAAGGAAAAAAAAGGTGGGAGGGGTGCAACACGAGGACTTCCCAGGAGGTCGGCTATCCTAGCACTACTCTCGCCCAAGCATGTTTAACTTCCGAGTTCTGATGGGATCCGGTGCATTAGTACTGGTATGATCGCACCCGAAATTGTTTCTCAACGTTTATGTTTATAAACTCTTGCTTCCGCACAAGCTTGCACTCGCCCTGCGTTCCTTTCCGCTATCCCTTTTTTCTCGAATTGTATTTATTTCGCGCGTCTTTTCGAGAACTATGCGCTTGCAAACAACACGATGTCCACCCACAAAAAAAATACAAAAGTTGGAGGAGGAGGAGAAGAATATGAGAGATCAAAGTGACGATCGAGGAGAAAAAAGGTGGGAGGGGTGCAACACGAGGACTTCCCAGGAGGTCACCTATCCTAGTACTACTCTCGCCCAAGCATGTTTAACTTCGGAGTTCTGATGGGATCCGGTGCATTAGTGCTGGTATGATCGCACCCGAAATTGTTTCTCAACGTTTATGTTTATAAACTCTTGCTTCCGCACAAGCTTGCACTCGCGCTGCGTTCCACCCACAAATAACTATGCGCTTGCAAACTACACGATGTCCACCCACAAAGAAAATACGAAAGTTGGAGGAGGAGGAGAAGAATATGAGAGATCGAAGTGACGATTGAGGAAAAAAAAGGTGGGAGGGGTGCAATGATCATACTATATTTTACATATTTTTTGTACCTCAATTTACACTTATTTTTGTCTCTATTTATGGGAATGGACATGAATATTGCATAATTTATCTTTGGTTTGGTTTGTAGGTTAATTTGCACAAGATGGTGAAAAAAAAAGTATTTCTTGGACCTATGATTTAAGGCCAACAGAGAAGCCCACAAATTCAAGGGTTATTTCAAGTCCAATCCTAATCAAACAAGAACAAAGGACATTATAAGGTTTCCTAAAAAGAAGAATAAGAAAAAAATCAAAAGAAGACAAATTAATCAAGGAAAGTGAATCTTGGAAGGTTTTGAAGAGTGAAAGAGGTGGGGCCACCACTTGACAATAGGAAGAAAGAAGGAAGGCAAAATGAAGTTTTGGTGTGAAGGACTTTGAAGGAAATATTTTGGCAAGAAAAAAAAAGGAAGCAAGGAAAACCGAATCAGATTGAGAGAAGGAAATCAGAGAATGATTTGGAATTGGCATTGATTGAAGGAAGCTTTTGTCACTATAAAAGGGAGTCCTCTAGCATAATAGAAGACACGAATTTGGAGAGCCACATTCTCTAGCTTTTGCTCTTGTTCTTCTCTCTAGCTTTTCTCTTTGTTCTTGTTCTTGATTCATGGTGTTCCCATATTTAGTTTCCTTGTTTTCTTATAACATGAGTAGCTAAACTTCTTTGCTAGGGCTTGATGTAGCCTAGTATGATTATTGCAAGTACTTCAATTAATTGAATGCATAATTTTGGTTCATGATTCTTGTCTTTAATTTCTATGCTTATAATCTATTGTTTGTTTGGTTGATTGGCCACCAGTTGAATGTTCAATTAGATTCATCTAGCTAGGACTAAGGAACGAACCGAATTCACGTGTCTTAGTGGAACTGAAATTAGGGAAATCAATTGTCGACTGCCATGAACAAGGTTTAGGGGATTGATTGGTTGTTATAGTTCTTTAGATCGTAATGAGTTGTTAGCATTGGGTTAAAAACTGCGAACCGAACAGGATTAATCCATTGTTAATAATATTTGTTGGCACCGCGAACGAACGAACCAACATATTTAAGAAAGAATCAACCCTTGAATCGGAACCATAATTGTGTGTTTGTTAATTGGATGCTTGTGATAGGATTACTAGGTGAAATCATTGCCCTAGTGTTCTTCTCTTATTGGATACAAATCTGAGATTTATTTCTTTGTTTTTATTTTATTTTATTACATCAATCATTCTTCCTTTTTCCCCAAATCTCAATCATTCATCACGTTAGGTACATTAATTAGATTAACTAGTCTCCGTGGGATCGACCTCGTACTTGCATACACTGTACTATTCGTAGACTCTTGTGCACTTGCGAGAATTATTACATCAAGTTTTTGGCGCCGTTGCCGTGGATTAGTTTAGTTTAATTGTGTACTTAATTTTTTTTATTTTATTTTTTTTCAGGTTTATGCAAGGTAGACGCTCTTTGAAAGGAGAGCTACAACCTTACATAGACGACATTGACAGTTTGTTGAGGAACAAGAATCAAGGTGAAAGTAGCGAAGAATCCTCAACCGAAGACAAGAAGATGGCGGCAATAGTTCCAGCTGAAACAATGGGTGATCTTGACATCCCCTGTCACGCCCCGATCCGCGAAGCGTGAAGAAGAGACAAATACACAAAAACCAACACACCAAACATAACCACGTGTATATCACACGTGTTCCATCCAAACCAATATAAACCATATAAACTTTACCAAAAATTTCGGCAGCATCTCCCCATAAATTGAGGAAACCCACCTGTAATCAGGTCACATACAAAGACCAAAAACACTTCTAAAATCATCAACATCCACCGACCCGTAGGTCCACCATCAAACACATATCCCATCATCATCATCAAACACACCCTACGGCCACCACTTCCGACCAACAAAATCCACACCATACATCAATGTACATAAACTACTAAAACATATCAACATCACACCATACATATATATAAGTTCACACGCACGTGGCAAATAAACACAAAAGTCCAGGCCACCTCCGTCACGCGTCCTCCTGCTGATCCGCAGCCTGTGCACTAGATTTTGTCTCACCTGTGGAGAGGGAAAGTAGATAGGGTGAGCAGATGGCTCAGTAGGGAGAAATACTAGAAGACAAGTAAAGAATAACGAGGTTGGAGAAGAGACATTGTTTAATTAATGCAACAAAATGCAATGCAAACTAATGCACCCGATCAACCCAACCGAACCTCCATATCCTCCACCAATGACACCAAAGCCGGCGAATCAGATTCCCGTCCTGCGGCGATAAGCCGACGAGAATCCACCGCACTACCTCTCTCTCTAGCATCCAATCAATTACACAATCGCATATTCATCAATCTCAAACAGCTAGAGAGAAAGTTGGCACACATGTGGTCGCAACCACTCACCGCTGGCCCCACGGTGATATCTCAGCCTGCCACGCCTGGCCTAGCATCAAATAACTAGCCAGCGTGCAGTAATAAATACCGCTACGGGAATCCTATGGACTAGGACCATCACAAGGCTCCTATCCATCATCCACGCACGTGCCCAAATAACATCCAACACCTAACGTGAGCCCGGGACCACCCTCGGAACCCACCATGCATCTAATGTAATTTCTTATAATTTATGTCATTCGTGCAACACATATAGATAAAAACATTCATTCATCGTGATGCATGAAGATTTACATAATGCCCGATTTATGACCAAGCATTCCAAGGTTATATATCCATCAAATTAAATCACCAATAAATTGACAATAATGCAAAGGAACAATGGTAAGCATGCAAGGGCTTGTTTCCCCTCGGGAAAGATCGAAACGGAAACCAAACTTACCATACAAGCAATTTGGTGGCTTGAAAGTGTTTTGAAATAAAATAGTAAGAAAATCCCTACCTCGATAGCGGTACACAAAATAGTTAACCGTCTACAGTCTCAAGTCCAACTCCTCGATCACCTATACCAATATACCAGTTTCATATTGGTGAATAATCAATCACAATTTGTACAAATCCAAATTATCCTTGTACTCTTGAAGATGAAATTACCATTTTATCATTTTATCAATATTACCAAATTACCCTTGACTAAATCACCAAAATATCACTAACATTTTTTATTGAGTTGCATGCATGCAACCCGATCACCAACTCGGTCACTATTCATACTATTCATTCGACAACTACCAATGACACCACCGTGGGTGTGGTTGTGATCGTATCATTGTCGTGATTATTATGATTGTGATTCAGCGATCCAACGTCAACCGTACAAACTAGTATGACGACTCAAAGGTAAACTATTCTAAGTTGAGTAAACTTATTTAAATAAATAATACATTCTAGAAAACAATAAACTACTATGATATATTTTACTACCATTAACATGATTATATAAAATGTTGAATTAATATTATATTCACCAATTAATTAAAACTATACTCAGTATTATACCTGCACGTATGTATACTCGTATTTATGACGTAATTTCTGGGATGCTCCAACGTTGCCCGTATGGATCCAAAAACATCGCCAACATGTTCAGAACAGCAAAACAAGTTAGAATAGAACTTCGGGATCGCTGGAAAATGAAATTCCAGGCGGGTCAAAACCGGGTCAAATTGACCCATTTCGGGTCAACCTCGAATCTCCGGCATCCGGGGGTTGTTTCGGCAGGAACTGGGTTGGGGATTGTAGCCCATGGTCTTGTGAGTTGTTTGCTACCAACGACACGCCGGATCGTCGCCGGAGTTCACCAGATCGATGGTGGAAAGTGGCGGCTCCTCCACGACTTCAAGAGGATTTTTCTACCATTTTACGGCTTTTCGTCGGACAAGAAGGGTTGGGCTTTGCTGCTCGGGACCTGGGTGTTCTTTTGGGACCATCGGTGGCGAGTTTGGTGTCCGGACGGCAAGCTTTGGGTGGTTGGCCGGTGGTTTGTGCGTGGAAGGAGAAGAGATGAGTTTGGGTTCTTTTTGCAATTTTTAATTCTTCATGTCTTTTTGTTAATTTTTCTAAATACAGTAAACTACCATCTTTGCCCCCACCCTTTTAAGAAATTTTCAAAATAACCAAGCTTTAATTTCACAAATGCCACCCAATTATGAAGTTCCGAAAATACCCCCACCGCCTGTTTCATTTACAAACATACCAGTAATGTATTTACGATTATGCCATTTTGACTGTTAATTAGTTTTTCTAATACAGTTTAGATTAGATTCTGGATCCGATTTAAGTCCGATTCACACCATTTTTAAACCGACACTTCCACAATCAAATTCCTCAATTAATTTATAGATTTTTTTCATTCTTAATTACCTTTATTTTGATTCAGGTTTATTTTTCTGGGCAGGGTATTACATCCTCCCTTCCTTATAAAAAATTTCGTCCCCGAAATTTAAAACGTACGTGTAGACGCAATAAAAGCAAATACTTTCTCCTCATTTCGAACTCTAACTCATACGTGGCCTACTCCATTCTATGGGGTTGCCACAACACCTTCATAAAAGGTTTCATACTCGATCGAGTGACCGTCTCTTGCTTATCAAGAATCATTAACGGCTGCACAATGTAAGTCATGTCCACTGCTACGTCTATTGTAAATAAGTCCAATTTGACTCGTACTTCCGAAGCATCGACACATAAAATACATTATGTACATTGGATAATCGCCATAAAAGAACTAAATGATAAACGACTGGTCCTACTCGCTCTAGAATCTCAAAGGTTCAATTAACCGTGGTGTACGTATCATGCCTACCGAACACCTTGTCACTCTCAACATTATGAATCAGGTAGTATTTTACACTTTCATGTAATATAACATCTAACTTTCGCTATTATTATTATTAATATTAATTTACTTCATATTCTGTCACATTCCATTGACATTTTCACTTCCACTTCCACTTCATTTTCCTCATCATTCATCTTTCTTTTTTTTTATAAGTTATTTCGAACTATAATGCGGGCGGTATACTCTTGTGCCACAAATTATTAACATTAATTCCAACAAATGCTTGTCAGTTCACATATAAGGTATACTACTATTTTAATCAACCTTTCTAATTCGAATTTATAGTCCTCAAATTCTTTGAAACATAAGCTTGAACCCCTTAACAATTGGCATGTTCAATTTCATCCTTATTGAAACTTCGATTCAATCTTTTCTAATTATCGGGGTTTCACATTCTTCCCCTAAAACTATTTTGTCCTCGAAATTAAACTGTAACGTGAGTGTGACAAACAAAGCTGGATAGTTGGCCCACATATTCAACTCCAAATTCTAAGATATTATTACATCAGACAATTACTCCAAGTCATTATTACTAATATATTTCAACAATCAAAACGACTAGTATCTAAAATATCACATACATCAATCCCCCAAAAATGAACCAGTCTTAGCATAATTATTAATACTCCATGATATATCTTCAACTTAAAGGTACCCTAAAATACATTTAGGTACACCTTCAATGCATTATCAAATTTCCACGATTCAATAAGATATGTAGACCTAAAATCTTGCAATACATTGAAGCATATTAACTATCATTTGGTTTCAATTTGCTATCTAGGGTCGAAAAGACGGTCAAAACTCATTTACATTTCACACACCAATAGTCAAAACCAATAACCACAAAATTGAACAACTTTATATCCAATTTTTTATCCACCATAGATTCTCGTAGAAATTGCAATTATCAAGTACTAACAAAACTATGGAATTAAGTCACCGTACGATGCAAACTAAATCATCACACAATCAAAACACCCAACGGTTCAATTCTATCAACCAATTCTAATAATCACAAAATCTCTTGATGAACTCTTATAACCACAACCGCATCACTTAAATATATAGCTGCATTAACCCATATAAATATATCCATACTACTCTATCTAACTTTCCGTCGATGCCATAACCTTGAAGATATTTTAATACGTATATCTCATTCATCTTAATGAACTATGTTCATACAGTACTCACAACCAATATCACAAAATCACTCTCAACATTAAATCCATCGAAACAAACTACCTCCAAGCGTTATCAAATTCAGTTTTTTTTTTTTTTTTTTTAATTTTTTTTTTTAATTTTTTTTTTATAGAATCAATATTCTGTCTACACAATAACAACTTTCCCAACACCTCAATCATACCGTAACCTACACACATACTTCCATAATCATAATTCATTACCCTTTGACTCCAACCAAGTTCTAGAATAGTATAGCTCAATCACCGATCAATACTCACGAACTAATAATCATCATCTTTAGTCATAAATAAACATTTATACCACTGTATGCTTCAAAGAAATGAACCGATCAAACTAACCCATCAATTGACAACGTTCACATTAACTCCAAGAAAATCTTATTATGAAAGACCCTACAAAATCGTACAAACCCAAGTTGTGCCAAGTTATGACAACATCAACCAAACCTCATCCCCTGTACCACAAGTACTTATAATAAACAATGTACCACCATGACTACGTCTTTTTAATCTACCCAAGTAATGCCAAAAATTTCCCAAAGTTAATACAAATAACTTTTATTTGTTTACCTATAACGTTTATCAAACAGAATCATCAAATCACCAATCGTCTAGTATATCCAATATCACTTTGGATCGTTCTCTTATTATAAAATAAATTAATTTCTAAATAACTCCTTTCATCACTATATCATCACATACAACTTTTTTATTCAGACATCAAAGATATATAATACTTAAATCATTTAAGTCATACCTTACATTCCACATAATGTATTGATCATCAATATTTTCCCAAATCTCACCTGACTTCTTCTTTAAGTGATTACTTTGGCTCCCTCAGCAAGAGTTTTCAACTCAAACATGAATTTTAGTATTTTCAAACTATCCACACAAGATTTCAACAACACAAAAAATTTCCTCTTTTGTTTTCCACTTAAAATTATAATTCAAAATACCAACCCTTTAGTATGAATATGCTTATTATTTTTATTATGAATTAGGAAGTATAGGAAAACACTTCCATGTTTCTCACATTTCCAAACCGTTTCAAAATTGTTATTATTTCATATGAAATCTCTGATATTAACTATATACTCAACCTCGGTCTCGAGCTCCAAAGCCTTCAGAACATACTTTACCTCTACCAACTCTCTCGTATCCATGATTTTGGAACACTCAAGAGAAAACATCTCTATCATATCAATCCACAATAATATCCTAATCAATAACAAAATTTTTACATCTACCCGATCCAGAAACGTGTCACAACATCCCTAATAACCTACATTCCTCTCTAGAACTACTTACCTCGAGGAAGGTATGAGTTTCATCTTCAACTCCTAGAAAAATTGCTCACAATTGCCCTATTATATGAAAGGAATCCCTTATTGCGTAAGGCGAGTCAACGACATTACAATTCGTGGGAGATCGTAAATGAAATATACGTGGTATCCTGCTAATCCCAAAAAGCTACATATCTCGATCACATTCTTAGACATCTGCCTTTTCAATACTACCTCCATTTCAGATAAACTGATTCATACTCGCTCCTGAGAAATCACATGTCCTAAAACTTTCATCACAATTACCCAAATTTCACATGTACTTAACTCTGCAAGCAACTAATGCTCCCCCAGAGTTTACAACAAATTTTATTAATTTTAAATTATTATTATTATTATTATTTTTTCTTTTAAAATGTTTCCTCATTAGCTGAAGGCGAATAAATCAAAATGACATCATCAACACTATAACAGACTAATCGAAATACGAATGAAAGATTTACAATATCAATTCTCTATACCCTGCACAAGTCTTGATTAGCCTAAATTGCATTGCCAAAATCTCATAGTCCCCGTACGGAGTCCTAAATGCTATCTTCAAAATATCCCTTTCCCAAATCTTCGACTAATGGTATCTTGACCTAAAATATACCTTCGAATAATATTAAACTCTTTCAATTGGTCAACCAAGTCATTTATTCTCAGCATTAGGTACTTGTTTCTCTACAGTCACCCAATTTAGTTGCCAATAGTTCACAAATTTGTACCATTGCATCTTTCCTTTTCAAAACCAATATTCGCAAAAATTAGACGTATAAGCGAAGCAACAAATATAGCCTAAACTTCTCAATGTCTAACATTATCTGCAATAAGATCACATACTTCATCAACAGTATGTGCATTCTTGGTTCTCGATCTTATCCTATCTCGAATGCCAAAACATCCACTAAGCCTTGTCCTCCATCACTCCCCCAACCACGAAATCGATCAATGCGAGGATCTCTACTTATATATATCACACAAATAACCCAAAAAAAATTTAGCCAAATAAATATCGAGGATTTACGGGAATATAGAAACATACCGGATCAGCAAAGGTCGTGACGTGGCCTGGAGAACCATACATAATCACAACACAACAAACAGCACCCACACATATGCATACTGACCCACTCCCTAGGTCCTACACAGAGCCAACCTAGGCTCCGATACCAAATTGTCACGCCCCGATCCGCGAAGCGTGAAGAAGAGACAAATACACAAAAACCAACACACCAAACATAACCACGTGTATATCACACGTGTTCCATCCAAACCAATATAAACCATATAAACTTTACCAAAAATTTCGGCAGCATCTCCCCATAAATTGAGGAAACCCACCTGTAATCAGGTCACATACAAAGACCAAAAACACTTCTAAAATCATCAACATCCACCGACCCGTAGGTCCACCATCAAACACATATCCCATCATCATCATCAAACACACCCTACGGCCACCACTTCCGACCAACAAAATCCACACCATACATCAATGTACATAAACTACTAAAACATATCAACATCACACCATACATATATATAAGTTCACACGCACGTGGCAAATAAATACAAAAGTCCAGGCCACCTCCGTCACGCGTCCTCCTGCTGATCCGCAGCCTGTGCACTAGATTTTGTCTCACCTGTGGAGAGGGAAAGTAGATAGGGTGAGCAGATGGCTCAGTAGGGAGAAATACTAGAAGACAAGTAAAGAATAACGAGGTTGGAGAAGAGACATTGTTTAATTAATGCAACAAAATGCAATGCAAACTAATGCACCCGATCAACCCAACCGAACCTCCATATCCTCCACCAATGACACCAAAGCCGGCGAATCAGATTCCCGTCCTGCGGCGATAAGCCGACGAGAATCCACCGCACTACCTCTCTCTCTAGCATCCAATCAATTACACAATCGCATATTCATCAATCTCAAACAGCTAGAGAGAAAGTTGGCACACATGTGGTCGCAACCACTCACCGCTGGCCCCACGGTGATATCTCAGCCTGCCACGCCTGGCCTAGCATCAAATAACTAGCCAGCGTGCAGTAATAAATACCGCTACGGGAATCCTATGGACTAGGACCATCACAAGGCTCCTATCCATCATCCACGCACGTGCCCAAATAACATCCAACACCTAACGTGAGCCCGGGACCACCCTCGGAACCCACCATGCATCTAATGTAATTTCTTATAATTTATGTCATTCGTGCAACACATATAGATAAAAACATTCATTCATCGTGATGCATGAAGATTTACATAATGCCCGATTTATGACCAAGCATTCCAAGGTTATATATCCATCAAATTAAATCACCAATAAATTGACAATAATGCAAAGGAACAATGGTAAGCATGCAAGGGCTTGTTTCCCCTCGGGAAAGATCGAAACGGAAACCAAACTTACCATACAAGCAATTTGGTGGCTTGAAAGTGTTTTGAAATAAAATAGTAAGAAAATCCCTACCTCGATAGCGGTACACAAAATAGTTAACCGTCTACAGTCTCAAGTCCAACTCCTCGATCACCTATACCAATATACCAGTTTCATATTGGTGAATAATCAATCACAATTTGTACAAATCCAAATTATCCTTGTACTCTTGAAGATGAAATTACCATTTTATCATTTTATCAATATTACCAAATTACCCTTGACTAAATCACCAAAATATCACTAACATTTTTTATTGAGTTGCATGCATGCAACCCGATCACCAACTCGGTCACTATTCATACTATTCATTCGACAACTACCAATGACACCACCGTGGGTGTGGTTGTGATCGTATCATTGTCGTGATTATTATGATTGTGATTCAGCGATCCAACGTCAACCGTACAAACTAGTATGACGACTCAAAGGTAAACTATTCTAAGTTGAGTAAACTTATTTAAATAAATAATACATTCTAGAAAACAATAAACTACTATGATATATTTTACTACCATTAACATGATTATATAAAATGTTGAATTAATATTATATTCACCAATTAATTAAAACTATACTCAGTATTATACCTGCACGTATGTATACTCGTATTTATGACGTAATTTCTGGGATGCTCCAACGTTGCCCGTATGGATCCAAAAACATCGCCAACATGTTCAGAACAGCAAAACAAGTTAGAATAGAACTTCGGGATCGCTGGAAAATGAAATTCCAGGCGGGTCAAAACCGGGTCAAATTGACCCATTTCGGGTCAACCTCGAATCTCCGGCATCCGGGGGTTGTTTCGGCAGGAACTGGGTTGGGGATTGTAGCCCATGGTCTTGTGAGTTGTTTGCTACCAACGACACGCCGGATCGTCGCCGGAGTTCACCAGATCGATGGTGGAAAGTGGCGGCTCCTCCACGACTTCAAGAGGATTTTTCTACCATTTTACGGCTTTTCGTCGGACAAGAAGGGTTGGGCTTTGCTGCTCGGGACCTGGGGGTTCTTTTGGGACCATCGGTGGCGAGTTTGGTGTCCGGACGGCAAGCTTTGGGTGGTTGGCCGGTGGTTTGTGCGTGGAAGGAGAAGAGATGAGTTTGGGTTCTTTTTGCAATTTTTAATTCTTCATGTCTTTTTGTTAATTTTTCTAAATACAGTAAACTACCATCTTTGCCCCCACCCTTTTAAGAAATTTTCAAAATAACCAAGCTTTAATTTCACAAATGCCACCCAATTATGAAGTTCCGAAAATACCCCCACCGCCTGTTTCATTTACAAACATACCAGTAATGTATTTACGATTATGCCATTTTGACTGTTAATTAGTTTTTCTAATACAGTTTAGATTAGATTCTGGATCCGATTTAAGTCCGATTCACACCATTTTTAAACCGACACTTCCACAATCAAATTCCTCAATTAATTTATAGATTTTTTTCATTCTTAATTACCTTTATTTTGATTCAGGTTTATTTTTCTGGGCAGGGTATTACATCCCCACTATTCCGGAATCTCCGTCTTGCATCGTACTTCCGACGGCAGCTAGGAACTACGAGCTTAAGACCATACACTTTAACATGATGCCTTCTTTTCATGGTCTAAGTTCGGAAGATCCACTTAGTCACATTCGTGAAATTTTTAATATGGTTTCTAGCATGTCTTTGTCTACAGGAGTTACTGAGGAGCACTTGAGGTTGAAGATCTTCCCTTACACTATGAAGGACAAAGCAAAGACATGGCTTAATGGTTTGAGGCCGGGTTCACTGGCGACATGGACTGAGGTACAAAATAAATTTTTAGAAAAAATTTTCTCAACTCAGAAAACTGATGCTCTTAGGGATAAGATCATGCAATTTGAACAACAACTTGATGAGTCGTTTTCTCAGGCATGGGAGAGATTTAATAATTTGTTAACTCAGTGTCCCCATCATGCCTTGCCTTTATTAGTGTTGATGCGCATCTTTTATAAGGCACTGACAGTTTATAGCAAAGCTGCAGTTAATAATTATGCAGGGGGATCGATTAGGAATATGACTCCAACCGAATGTCAAACTTTATTTGAGAGGCTTGCTATTGAGACGCAACATTCGGAAGTAAGAGGTAAGCGAGCAGGTGTGTATGAAATTTCCAATTTTGATTCTTTTGCACCAAAATCGCAGGTTGATGCCATCTCTACCAAGTTGGACATGCTTCTAGCAATGAATGGGCATACGACTCGAGGAGTGGATTTTCCGGAGTTTGTACAAGAACAAGCAAACATGATGAACTCTTGTAACCGGAATCCAAGGTTTGACCCGTACTCCAACTCTTATAATCCTGGTTTTCGGGCACATCCAAACTTTTCTTGGAAGAACACCCAAAACCAAGCCAATCCACCAACCACCACATTGGAGGACATGGTGCGGCAGTTGGCAATTAACCATCAGAAACTGGAGGCACAAGTGGGGCAAATCGCTGAAGCATTGAGTCAAAGGGAGGCTGGCAAGTTTCCAAGCCAAACTGAGATAAATCCGAACAATAGGGAGCATGCCATGGCCATCACACTATGTGATGAGCAACAAAGCCGAGTTGCTAGAAAGTTGGAAGAGCAGAAAGTTCAAGAACAAGAGCAACCTTTTCAACAGTCGCGTCGTGCGATCATGTATGGGTTACCTGACCCCGATAAGCCTGCTTCACCTGTGAGACCTTATGTTCCTCCAATCCCGTTTCCAGGGCGTCTTAGGAGAAATAAAGAAGAAGTACCACCATTGCAAAAGACAATCCCAAAGACGGATTTGGAACCTTCTGTTGTGCAAGAAGAGAAGAAAGTAGATGAGAATAAGGTGGTTCAACTAACTGAAGAGTGTAGTGCCATATCACAAACGAAGTTGCCACCAAAGCTTAAGGATCCAGGGAGTTTCACTATACCTTGTTGCATAGCCAATCAAAATTTTGAACATGCTTTATTAGATTTGGGTGCATCAGTTAATCTAATGTCTTTCTCTGTCTTTGAATCTTTGAATGTAGGTGCGCTCAAAAAGACCTCTGTGGGCATACAATTGGCTGATCGATCTATTCGATATCCTAAAGGAGTACTAGAAGACGTTTCCGTTGAGGTACATGGACTGATTTTTCCAGCTGACTTTCTAGTGCTTGATATGCAAGATTGCCAAGGTCATGGAGAAGAGTTTCCACTGATTTTGGGACGACCATTCATGAAGACTGCAAGGATGACAATTGATGTGTATGAAGGCACCCTGACAATGACTAACAATGAGGAGACAGTGACCTTCAAGCTCATGGCAGCACAAGGTGAGAAATCAATGGAGAAAGTGCTCACCATTAAAGATTACATTGTGGAGAAAGAAGGACATCCAACTAAGGTTGAGTCTATGAATCTACCTAGAGTCATGCCATACGAGAGAGGTAAGCATACTCCCGCCTTTGAGTCCTTTCCTTTATCCACTAACAGGTTGTTCCCCTCAATTGTGAAAGTACCTCAAGATAAAATCCTCCAACAAGTTATTTTCGGAAAAAGGGAAAAAGGATATTCAGATCCTTTTGAGGAATCAACTGCTCTTACAACTCTGAGTAACGAAAGGCATACTTTGGATGTTGAACTGGGTGTTGCTAGAGGAAGACGATTGCTACAACCCAATGAACTGAAAGTGGGCTTCCAAGTTCACTAATTTAACTACTTGAAGAGTTACGTCTCGCCTAGACGTTAAATAAAGCGCTTGGTGGGAGGCAACCCATCCGGTAAATTCGTTCCTTTTATTGTATATTATTTTAGTTCATTATAGAAGAACCCTCATCCCACATTGAATTGAATTGCTATTTGTGCATCAAATGCAGAAAGAAAAGTTGTGCCAAAGCGCTGGATTGAATCAATTTTCTGGGACAACTCAGGATGAACCAGAATTCAAGCCATATATGTACAGAAAGATACGGATGTCTAGTTTCTGTAGAATTTTACGGTTCATGAATCCGAGCTCAGATGAAGGAGAAATTGATGATTTTACAACAGCTGTGCAGTACAGAATTCTACGCGGGAATTACTTCTTATATGTTTTCACAGTCAGGTTGTACCGCTCTAACTCAGTACTTTTTCTTCGTATTATTTTTCACATTATTCCATGCACTGAGGACATTGCATAATTCAAGTGTGGGGGTGAGAATAGCTTGTTTTGAAAACAAAAAATTTTTGAACAAATTTATTTAGTTCCTTCCAATGCGATGATGAGACATAAATTGTTTAGGTCTAAAATTAGTTTGTTAGTGAAGAGAATTTTCACTAGAATTGAGCTTGAATTACAATTTTTATATATGGGCCAATGTTAACATGATATGTTGATTGAGAAAGAAGTATGTTTAGACTTGATATAGACTTGTATAATTACCCTTGTGAGTTTTGAGCCTATATGATTGATACATTATGCATATCAATCCAATTTCTTTCTTGTGTGCTCTCATGATTATATGTTTCTCTAGAACTTGCTTTAAACCTTTTTGAGACTATATTGATACATGTGATGACATGAATATGATTGAGGCATTAGGATGATACCTCTATAGCCAAATTGCCTATACCCTAATGTATTTATCCACTAGAAAGGCCTTTGAGCCTAAATAAGCCTTTTTATTCATGAAACTTATCTACTTACCCTTTAACCCGAAAAACAATTACTTACCTAATTCTAAGGAATTAGTAGAGCATACCATGAGATTTTTCAAGTGATGATGGTGTTTAGTATGTTGAGTTTGATGATGAAAAGGATTAAGTGTGGGGGAGTTCTTGTTTATTTTGGGATGTTTTTTGGTGAAGAATAAATGTGATGTCGAACACATGTGTATTAATGTGTCGAAAAGAAAAAGAAGAAGAAAAATATGTAGTATGATTCGACATTGTTATGAAAAAAAAAAGAATAAAAAAAAGAGAAAAAAAAAGTTTATGTGCATGGTGAAAGAAATCTTGAAGTTGTGAAGAATTGGTGGAGTAATAAATATTGAGAATGAAGATATGGGCCAACAAGATGATATATGCCCTAATTTTTGTGTGCTCTATTAATTCTTTAGAAATTTTATGATTTCCTATACCACTTTTTCTTTTTACCTTCACCCTTGGCCCCATTACAACCTTGAATAAAGACCTCTTGATTCATGAAGTTCCATGTTTTTGGTAGTGTAGAATGGGTGGAAAAGCAAGCATATGGTAGGACTGTTTTCATGAGATTAATTGAGTGCAAACACTTTACTACCACTAAATTGAGTGAATCTTGAGAGAATTCCTTGTGAGAAGTTGAAATTGAGTTTGAATGTGCGCTATTTCGATTGAGATATGTTATGTTGATATTGGCTTAATTCTAAATCATATATATTTGAGCATGATTCTTTGTGAAATTCTTTAGCTAATGACTAGTTTATAAGACATCTTTGGTACTTGAGCGAGATTGGAAGGACTATTTTAAATGTTTGTGGGTGTCGTTCTGGTAAACCCTCACGAGACTATAACTCGTCCACTAGGGACACCTAGGGGTTTAAAGGTTTGTGTCACATGCTGAGTGCCACCGCGATTCCTGCGAAAGTGAGTTAGGTTTTTAATTTTAATTTTATTTTTGTTTTACTCGAGGACGATCAAAAGCTAAGTGTGGGGGTATTTGATCATACTATATTTTACATATTTTTTGTACCTCAATTTACACTTATTTTTGTCTCTATTTATGGGAATGGACATGAATATTGCATAATTTATCTTTGGTTTGGTTTGTAGGTTAATTTGCACAAGATGGTGAAAAAAAAAGTATTTCTTGGACCTATGATTTAAGGCCAACAGAGAAGCCCACAAATTCAAGGGTTATTTCAAGTCCAATCCTAATCAAACAAGAACAAAGGACATTATAAGGTTTCCTAAAAAGAAGAATAAGAAGAAAATCAAAAGAAGACAAATTAATCAAGGAAAGTGAATCTTGGAAGGTTTTGAAGAGTGAAAGAGGTGGGGCCACCACTTGACAATAGGAAGAAAGAAGGAAGGCAAAATGAAGTTTTGGTGTGAAGGACTTTGAAGGAAATATTTTGGCAAGAAAAAAAAAGGAAGCAAGGAAAACCGAATCAGATTGAGAGAAGGAAATCAGAGAATGATTTGGAATTGGCATTGATTGAAGGAAGCTTTTGTCACTATAAAAGGGAGTCCTCTAGCATAATAGAAGACACGAATTTGGAGAGCCACATTCTCTAGCTTTTGCTCTTGTTCTTCTCTCTAGCTTTTCTCTTTGTTCTTGTTCTTGATTCATGGTGTTCCCATATTTAGTTTCCTTGTTTTCTTATAACATGAGTAGCTAAACTTCTTTGCTAGGGCTTGATGTAGCCTAGTATGATTATTGCAAGTACTTCAATTAATTGAATGCATAATTTTGGTTCATGATTCTTGTCTTTAATTTCTATGCTTATAATCTATTGTTTGTTTGGTTGATTGGCCACCAATTGAATGTTCAATTAGATTCATCTAGCTAGGACTAAGGAACGAACCGAATTCACGTGTCTTAGTGGAACTGAAATTAGGGAAATCAATTGTCGACTGCCATGAACAAGGTTTAGGGGATTGATTGGTTGTTATAGTTCTTTAGATCGTAATGAGTTGTTAGCATTGGGTTAAAAACTGCGAACCGAACAGGATTAATCCATTGTTAATAATATTTGTTGGCACCGCGAACGAACGAACCAACATATTTAAGAAAGAATCAACCGTTGAATCGGAACCATAATTGTGTGTTTGTTAATTGGATGCTTGTGATAGGATTACTAGGTGAAATCATTGCCCTAGTGTTCTTCTCTTATTGGATACAAATCTGAGATTTATTTCTTTGTTTTTATTTTATTTTATTACATCAATCATTCTTCCTTTTTCCCCAAATCTCAATCATTCATCACGTTAGGTACATTAATTAGATTAACTAGTCTCCGTGGGATCGACCTCGTACTTGCATACACTGTACTATTCGTAGACTCTTGTGCACTTGCGAGAATTATTACATCATGCAACACGAGGACTTCCCAGGTGGTCACCCATCCTAGTACTACTCTCGCCCAAGCACGTTTAAATTCGGAGTTCTGATGGGATCCGGTGCATTACTGCTGGTATGATCGCACCCGAAATTGCTTCTCAACGTTTATGTTTATAAACTCTTCCTTCCGCGCAAGCTTGCACGCGCGCTGCGTTCCTTTCCGCTATCCCTTTTTTCTCGAATTGTATTTATTTCGCGCGTCTTTTCGAGAACTATGCGCTTACAAACTACACGATGTCCACCCACAAAAAAAATACGAAAGTTGGAGGAGGAGGAGAAGAATATGAGAGATCGAAGTGACGATCGAGGAAAAAAAAGGTGAGAGGGGTGCAACACGAGAACTTCCCAGGAGGTCACCCATCCTAGTACTACTCTTGCCCAAGCACGTTTAACTTCGGAGTTCTGATGGGATCCGATGCATTAGTGCTAGTATGATCGCGCCCGAAATTGTTTCTCAACGTTTATGTTTATAAACTCTTCCTTCCGCACAAGCTTGCACGCGCGCTGCGTTCCTTTCCGCTATCCCTTTTTTCTCGAATTGTATTTATTTCGCGCGTCTTTTAAAGAACTATGCGCTTGCAAACTACACGATGTCCACCCACAAAAAAAATACGAAAGTTGGAGGAGGAGGAGAAGAATATGAGAGATCGAAGTGACGATCGAGGAAAAAAAAGGTGGGAGGGGTGCAACACGAGGACTTCCCAGGAGGTCACCCATCCTAGTACTACTCTCGCCCAAGCACGTTTAACTTCGGAGGTCTGATGGGATCCGGTGCATTAGTGCTGGTATGATCGCACCCGAAATTGTTTCTCAACGTTTATGTTTATATACTCCTCCTTCCGCACAAGCTTGCACGCCCGCTGCGTTCCTTTCCGCTATCCCTTTTTTCTCGAATTGTATTTATTTCGTGCGTCTTTTCGAGAACTATGCGCTTGCAAACTACACGATGTCCACCCACAAAAAAAATACGAAAGTTGGAGGAGGAGGAGAAGAGTATGGGAGATCGAAGTGACGATCGAGGAAAAAAAAAGTGGGAGGGGTGCAACACGAGGACTTCCAAGGAGGTCACCCATCCTAGTACTACTCTCGCCCAAGCACGTTTAACTTCAGAGTTCTGATGGGATCCGGTGCATTAGTGCTGGTATGATCGCACCCGAAATTGTTTCTCAACGTTTATGTTTATAAACTTTTCCTTCCGCACAACCTTGCACGAGCGCTGCGTTCCTTTCCGCTATCCCTTTTTTCTCAAATTGTATTTATTTCGCGCGTCTTTTCGAGAACTATGCACTTGCAAACTACACGATGTCCACCCACAAAAAAAATACGAAAGTTGGAGGAGGAGGGGAAGAATATGAGAGATCGAAGTGACGATCGAGGAAAAAAAAGGTGGGAGGGGTGCAACACGAGGACTTCCGAGGAGGTCACCTATCCTAGTACTACTCTCGCCCAAGCACGTTTAACTTCGGAGTTCTGATGGGATCCGGTGCATTAGTGCTGGAATGATCGCACCCGAAAATGTTTCTCAACGTTTATGTTTGTAAACTCTTCCTTCCGCACAAGCTTGCACGCGCGCTGCGTTCCTTTCCGCTATCCCTTTTTTCTCGAATTGTATTTATTTCGCGCTTCTTTTCGAGAACTATGCGCTTGCAAACTACACGATGTCCACCCACAAAAAAAATACGAAAGTTGGAGGACGAGGAGAAGAATATGAGACATCGAAGTGACGATCGAGGAAAAAAAAGGTGGGAGGGGTGCAACACGAGGACTTCCCAGGAGGTCACCTATCCAGTACTACTCTCGCCCAAGCACGTTTAACTTCGGAGTTCTGATGGGATCCGGTGCATTAGTGCTGGTATGATCGCACCCGAAATTGTTTCTCAACGTTTATGTTTATAAACTCTTCCTTCCGCACAAGCTTGCATGCGCGCAGCGTTCCTTTCCGCTATCCCTTTTTTCTCGAATTGTATTTATTTCGCGCGTCTTTTCGGGAACTATGCGCTTGCAAACTACACGATGTCCACCCACAAAAAAAATACGAAAGTTGGAGGAGGAGGAGAAGAATATGAGAGATCGAAGTGACGATCGAGGAAAAAAAAGGTGGGAGGGGTGCAACACGAGGACTTCCCAAGAGGTCACCCATCCTAGTACTACTCTCGCCCAAGCACGTTTAACTTCGGAGGTCTGATAGGATTCGGTGCATTAGTGCTGGTATGATCGCACCCGAAATTGTTTCTCAACGTTTATGTTTATAAACTCTTCCTTCCGCACAAGCTTGCACGCGCGCTGCGTTCCTTTCCGCTATCCCTTTTTTCTCGAATTGTATTTATTTCGCGCGTCTTTTCGGGAACTATGCGCTTGCAAACTACACGATGTCCACCCACAAAAAAAATACGAAAGTTGGAGGAGGAGGAGAAGAATATGAGAGATCGAAGTGACGATCGAGGAAAAAAAAGGTGGGAGGGGTGCAACACGAGGACTTCCCAGGAGGTCACCCACCCTAGTACTACTCTCGCCCAAGCACGTTTAACTTCGGAGTTCTGATGGAATCCGGTGCATTAGTGCTGGTATGATCGCACCCGAAAATGTTTCTCTACGTTTATGTTTATAAACTCTTCCTTCCGCACAAGCTTGCACGCGCGCTGCGTTCCTTTCCGCTATCCCTTTTTTCTCGAATTGTATTTATTTCGCGCTTCTTTTCGAGAACTATGCGCTTACAAACTACACGATGTCCACCCACAAAAAAAATACGAAAGTTGGAGGAGGAGGAGAAGAATATGAGAGATTGAAGTGACGATCGAGGAAAAAAAAGGTGGGAGGGGTGCAACACAAGGACTTCCCAGGAGGTCACCCATCCTAGTACTACTCTCGCCCAAGCACGTTTAACTTCGGAGTTCTGATAGGATCCGGTGCATTAGTGCTGGAATGAGCGCACCCAAAAATGTTTCTCAACGTTTATGTTTATAAACTCTTCGTTCCGCACAAGCTTGCACGCGCGTTGCGTTCCTGCCGCTATCCCTTTTTTCTCGAATTGTATTTATTTCGCGCTTCTTTTCGAGAACTATGCGCTTGCAAACTACACGATGTCCACTCACAAAAAAAATACGAAAGTTGGAGGAGGAGGAGAAGAATATGAGAGATCGAAGTGACGATCGAGGAAAAAAAAGGTGGGAGGGGTGCAACACGAGGACTTCCCAAGAGGTCACCCATCCTAGTACTACTCTCGCCCAAGCACGTTTAACTTCGGAGGTCTGATAGGATTCGGTGCATTAGTGCTGGTATGATCGCACCCGAAATTGTTTCTCAACGTTTATGTTTATAAACTCTTCCTTCCGCACAAGCTTGCACGCGCGCTGCGTTCCTTTCCGCTATACCTTTTTTCTCGAATTGTATTTATTTCGCGCGTCTTTTCGGGAACTATGCGCTTGCAAACTACACGATGTCCACCCACAAAAAAAAATACGAAAGTTGGAGGAGGAGGAGAAGAATATGAGAGATCGAAGTGACGATCGAGGAAAAAAAAGGTGGGAGGGGTGCAACACGAGGACTTCCCAGGAGGTCACCCATCCTAGTACTACTCTCGCCCAAGCACGTTTAACTTCGGAGTTCTGATGGGATCCGGTGCATTAGTGCTGGTATGATCGCACCCGAAATTGTTTCTCAACGTTTATGTTTATAAACTCTTCCTTCCGCACAAGCTTGCACGCGCGCTGCGTTCCTTTCCGCTATCCCTTTTTTCTCGAATTGTATTTATTTCGCGCTTGTTTCCGAGAACTATGCGCATGCAAACTACACGATGTCTACCCACAAAAAAAAGACGAAAGTTGGAGGAGGAGGAGAAGAATATGAGAGATCGAAGTGACGATCGAGGAAAAAAAAGGTGGGAGGGGTGCAACACGAGGACTTCCCAGGAGGTCACCCATCCTAATACTACTCTCGCCCTAGCACGTTTAACTTCGGAGTTCTGATGGGATCCGGTGCATTAGTGCTGGTATGATCGCACCCGAAATTGTTTCTCAACGTTTATGTTTATAAACTCTTCCTTCCGCACAAGCTTGCACGCGCGCTGCGTTCCTTTCCGCTATCCCTTTTTTCTCGAATTGTATTTATTTCGCGCTTCTTTCCGAGAACTATGCGCTTGCAAACTACACGATGTCCACCCACAAAAAAAAATACGAAAGTTGGAGGAGAAGGAGAAGAATATGAGAGATCGAAGTGACGATCGAGGAAAAAAAAGGTGGGAGGGGTGCAACACGAGGACTTCCCAGCAAGTCACCCATCCTAGTACTACTCTCGCCCAAGCCATTTAACTTCGGAGTTCTGATGGGATCCGGTGCATTAGTGCTGGTAGGATCGCACCCGAAGTTGTTTCTCAACGTTTATGTTTATAAACTCTTCCTTCCGCACAAGCTTGCACGCGCGCTGCTTTCCTTTCCGCTATCCCTTTTTTCTCGAATTGTATTTATTTCGCGCTTCTTTCCGAGAACTATGCGCTTGCAAACTACACGATGTCCACCCACAAAAAAAAATACGAAAGTTGGAGGAGAAGGAGAAGAATATGAGAGATCGAAGTGACGATCGAGGAAAAAAAAGGTGGGAGGGGTGCAACACGAGGACTTCCCAGCAGGTCACCCATCCTAGTACTACTCTCGCCCAAGCCATTTAACTTCGGAGTTCTGATGGGATCCGGTGCATTAGTGCTGGTAGGATCGCACCCGAAGTTGTTTCTCAACGTTTATGTTTATAAACTCTTCCTTCCGCACAAGCTTGCACGAGCGCTGCGTTCCTTTCCGCTATCCCTTTTTTCTCGAATTGTATTTATTTCGCGCTTCTTTCCGAGAACAATGCGCTTGCAAACTACACGACGTCCATCCACAAAAAAAAATACGAAAGTTGGAGGAGGAGGAGAAGAATATGAGAGATCGAAGTGACGATCGAGGAAAAAAAAGGTGGGAGGGGTGCAACACGAGGACTTCCCAGGAGGTCACCCATCCTAGTACTACTCTCGCCCAAGCTCGTTTAACTTCGGAGTTCTGATGGGATCCGGTGCATTAGTGCTGGTATGATCGCACCCGAAATTGTTTCTCAACGTTTATGTTTATAAACTCTTCCTTCCGCACAAGCTTGCACGCGCGCTGCGTTCCTTTCCGCTATCCCTTTTTTCTCGAATTGTATTTATTTCGCGCTTCTTTCCGAGAACTATGCGCTTGCAAACTACACGATGTCCACCCACAAAAAAAATACGAAAGTTGGAGGAGGAGGAGAAGAATATGAGAGATCGAAGTGACGATCGAGGAAAAAAAAGGTGGGAGGGGTGCAACACGAGGACTTCCCAGGAGGTCACCCATCCTAATACTACTCTCGCCCAAGCACGTTTAACTTCGGAGTTCTAATGGGATCCGGTGCAATAGTGCTGGTATGATCGCACCCGAAATTGTTTCTCAACGTTTATGTTTATAAACTCTTCCTTCCGCACAAGCTTGCACGCGCGCTGCGTTCCTTTCCGCTATCCCTTTTTTCTCAAATTGTATTTATTTCGCGCTTCTTTCCGAGAACTATGCGCTTGCAAACTACACGATGTCCACCCACAAAAAAAAATACGAAAGTTGGAGGAGAAGGAGAAGAATATGAGAGATCGAAGTGACGATCGAGGAAAAAAAAGGTGGGAGGGGTGCAACACGAGGACTTCCCAGCAGGTCACCCATCCTAGTACTACTCTCGCCCAAGCCATTTAACTTCGGAGTTCTGATGGGATCCGGTGCATTAGTGCTGGTATGATCGCACCCGAAGTTGTTTCTCAACGTTTATGTTTATAAACTCTTCCTTCCGCACAAGCTTGCACGCGCGCTGCGTTCCTTTCCGCTATCCCTTTTTTCTCGAATTGTATTTATTTCGCGCGTCTTTTCGGGAACTATGCGCTTGCAAACTACACGATGTCCACCCACAAAAAAAATACTAAAGTTGGAGGAGGAGGAGAAGAATATGAGATATCGAAGTAACGTTCGAGGAAAAAAAAGGTGGGAGGGGTGCAACACGAGGACTTCCCAGGAGGTCACCCATCCTAGTACTACTCTCGCCCAAGCACGTTTAACTTCGGAGTTCTGATGGGATCCGGTGCATTAGTTCTGGTGTGATCGCACCCGAAAATGTTTCTCAACGTTTATGTTTATAAACTCTTCCTTCCGCACAAGCTTGCACGCGCGCTGCGTTCCTTTCTGCTATCCCTTTTTTCTCGAATTATATTTATTTCGCGCTTCTTTTCGAGAACTATGCGCTTGCAAACTACACGATGTCCACCCACAAAAAAAATACGAAACTTGGAGGACGAGGAGAAGAATATGAGAGATCGAAGTGACGATCGAGGAAAAAAAAGGTGGGAGGGGTGCAACACGAGGACTTCCCAGGAGGTCACCCATCCTAGTACTACTCTCGCCCAAGCACGTTTAACTTCAGAGTTCTGATGGGATCCGGTGCATTAGTGCTGGTATGATGGCACCCGAAAATGTTTCTCAACGTTTATGTCTATAAACTCTTCCTTCCGCACAAGGTTGCACGCGCGCTGCGTTCCTTTCCGCTATCCCTTTTTTCTCGAATTGTATTTATTTCGCGCTTCTTTTCGAGAACTATGCGCTTACAAACTACACGATGTCCACCCACAAAAAAAATACGAAAGTTGGAGGAGGAGGAGAAGAATATGAGAGATCGAAGTGACGATCGAGGAAAAAAAAGGTGAGAGGGGTGCAACACGAGGACTTCCCAGCAGGTCACCCATCCTAGTATTACTCTCGCCCAAGCACGTTTAACTTCGGAGTTCTGATGGGATCCGGTGCATTAGTGCTGGTATGATCGCACCCGAAATTGTTTCTCAACGTTTATGTTTATAAACTCTTCCTTCCGCACAAGCTTGCACGCGCGCTGCGTTCCTTTCTGCTATCCCTTTTTTCTCGAATTGTATTTATTTCGCGCTTCTTTCCGAGAACTATGCGCTTGCAAACTACACGATGTCTACCCACAAAAAAAATACGAAAGTTGGAGGAGGAGGAGAAGAATATGAGAGATCGAAGTGACGATCGAGGAAAAAAAAGGTGGGAGGGGTGCAACACGAGGACTTCCCAGGAGGTCACCCATCCTAGTACTACACTCGCCCAAGCACGTTTAACTTCGGAGTTCTGATGGGATCCGGTGCATTAGTGCTGGTATGATCGCACCGGAAATTGTTTCTCAACGTTTATGTTTATAAACTCTTCCTTCCGCACAAGCTTGCACGCGCGCTGCGTTCCTTTCCGCTATCCCTTTTTTCTCGAATTGTATTTATTTCGCGCTTCTTTCCGAGAACTATGCGCTTGCAAACTACACGATGTCCACCCACAAAAAAAAATACGAAAGTTGGAGGAGAAGGAGAAGAATATGAGAGATCGAAGTGACGATCGAGGAAAAAAAAGGTGGGAGGGGTGCAACACGAGGACTTCCCAGGCAGGTCACCCATCCTAGTACTACTCTCGCCCAAGCCATTTAACTTCGGAGTTCTGATGGGATCCGGTGCATTAGTGCTGGTATGATCGCACCCGAAGTTGTTTCTCAACGTTTATGTTTATAAACTCTTCCTTCCGCACAAGCTTGCACGCGCGCTGCGTTCCTTTCCGCTATCCCTTTTTTCTCGAATTGTATTTATTTCGCGCGTCTTTTCGGGAACTATGCGCTTGCAAACTACACGATGTCCACCCACAAAAAAAATACTAAAGTTGGAGGAGGAGGAGAAGAATATGAGAGATCGAAGTAACGTTCGAGGAAAAAAAAGGTGGGAGGGGTGCAACACGAGGACTTCCCAGGAGGTCACCCATCCTAGTACTACTCTCGCCCAAGCACGTTTAACTTCGGAGTTCTGATGGGATCCGGTGCATTAGTTCTGGTGTGATCGCACCCGAAAATGTTTCTCAACGTTTATGTTTATAAACTCTTCCTTCCGCACAAGCTTGCACGCGCGCTGCGTTCCTTTCTGCTATCCCTTTTTTCTCGAATTATATTTATTTCGCGCTTCTTTTCGAGAACTATGCGCTTGCAAACTACACGATGTCCACCCACAAAAAAAATACGAAACTTGGAGGACGAGGAGAAGAATATGAGAGATCGAAGTGACGATCGAGGAAAAAAAAGGTGGGAGGGGTGCAACACGAGGACTTCCCAGGAGGTCACCCATCCTAGTACTACTCTCGCCCAAGCACGTTTAACTTCAGAGTTCTGATGGGATCCGGTGCATTAGTGCTGGTATGATGGCACCCGAAAATGTTTCTCAACGTTTATGTCTATAAACTCTTCCTTCCGCACAAGGTTGCACGCGCGCTGCGTTCCTTTCCGCTATCCCTTTTTTCTCGAATTGTATTTATTTCGCGCTTCTTTTCGAGAACTATGCGCTTACAAACTACACGATGTCCACCCACAAAAAAAATACGAAAGTTGGAGGAGGAGGAGAAGAATATGAGAGATCGAAGTGACGATCGAGGAAAAAAAAGGTGAGAGGGGTGCAACACGAGGACTTCCCAGGAGGTCCCCCATCCTAGTATTACTCTCGCCCAAGCACGTTTAACTTCGGAGTTCTGATGGGATCCGGTGCATTAGTGCTGGTATGATCGCACCCGAAATTGTTTCTCAACGTTTATGTTTATAAACTCTTCCTTCCGCACAAGCTTGCACGCGCGCTGCGTTCCTTTCTGCTATCCCTTTTTTCTCGAATTGTATTTATTTCGCGCTTCTTTCCGAGAACTATGCGCTTGCAAACTACACGATGTCTACCCACAAAAAAAATACGAAAGTTGGAGGAGGAGGAGAAGAATATGAGAGATCGAAGTGACGATCGAGGAAAAAAAAGGTGGGAGGGGTGCAACACGAGGACTTCCCAGGAGGTCACCCATCCTAATACTACACTCGCCCAAGCACGTTTAACTTCGGAGTTCTGATGGGATCCGGTGCATTAGTGCTGGTATGATCGCACCGGAAATTGTTTCTCAACGTTTATGTTTATAAACTCTTCCTTCCGCACAAGCTTGCACGCGCGCTGCGTTCCTTTCCGCTATCCCTTTTTTCTCGAATTGTATTTATTTCGCGCTTCTTTCCGAGAACTATGCGCTTGCAAACTACACGATGTCCACCCACAAAAAAAATACGAAAGTTGGAGGAGAAGGAGAAGAATATGAGAGATCGAAGTGACGATCGAGGAAAAAAAAGGTGGGAGGGGTGCAACACGAGGACTTCCCAGCAGGTCACCCATCCTAGTACTACTCTCGCCCAAGCCATTTAACTTCGGAGTTCTGATGGGATCCGGTGCATTAGTGCTGGTAGGATCGCACCCGAAGTTGTTTCTCAACGTTTATGTTTATAAACTCTTCCTTCCGCACAAGCTTGCACGCGCGCTGCGTTCCTTTCCGCTATCCCTTTTTCTCGAATTGTATTTATTTCGCGCGTCTTTTCGGGAACTATGCGCTTGCAAACTACACGATGTCCACCCACAAAAAAAATACTAAAGTTGGAGGAGGAGGAGAAGAATATGAGATATCGAAGTAACGTTCGAGGAAAAAAAAGGTGGGAGGGGTGCAACACGAGGACTTCCCAGGAGGTCACCCATCCTAGTACTACTCTCGCCCAAGCACGTTTAACTTCGGAGTTCTGATGGGATCCGGTGCATTAGTGCTGGTATGATCGCACCCGAAATTGTTTCTCAACGTTTATGTTTATAAACTCTTCCTTCCGCACAAGCTTGCACGCGCGCTGCGTTCCTTTCTGCTATCCCTTTTTTCTCGAATTGTATTTATTTCGCGCTTCTTTTCGAGAACTATGCGCTTACAAACTACACGATGTCCACCCACAAAAAAAATACGAAAGTTGGAGGAGGAGGAGAAGAATATGAGAGATCGAAGTGACGATCGAGGAAAAAAAAGGTGAGAGGGGTGCAACACGAGGACTTCCCAGGAGGTCACCCATCTTAGTACTACTCTCGCCCAAGCACATTTAACTTCGGAGTTCTGATGGGATCTGGTGCATTAGTGCTGGTATGATCGCACCCGAAATTGTTTCTCAACGTTTATGTTTATAAACTTTTCCTTCCGCACAAGCTTGCACGCGCGCTGCGTTCCTTTCTGCTATCCCTTTTTTCTCGAATTGTATTTATTTCGCGCTTCTTTCCGAGAACTATGCGCTTGCAAACTACACGATGTCCACCCACAAAAAAAAATACGAAAGTTGGAGGAGGAGGAGAAGAATATGAGAGATCGAAGTGACGATCGAGGAAAAAAAAGGTGGGAGGGGTGCCACACGAGGACTTCCCAGCAGGTCACCCATCCTAGTACTACTCTCTCCCAAGCCATTTAACTTCGGAGTTCTGATGGGATCCGGTGCATTAGTGCTGGTAGGATCGCACCCGAAGTTGTTTCTCAACGTTTATGTTTATAAACTCTTCCTTCCGCACAAGCTTGCACGCGCGCTGCGTTCCTTTCCGCTATCCCTTTTTTCTCGAATTGTATTTATTTCGCGCTTCTTTCCGAGAACAATGCGCTTGCAAACTACACGATGTCCATCCACAAAAAAAAATACGAAAGTTGGAGGAGGAGGAGAAGAATATGAGATATCGAAGTAACGTTCGAGGAAAAAAAAGGTGGGAGGGGTGCAACACGAGGACTTCCCAGGAGGTCACCCATCCTAGTACTACTCTCGCCCAAGCACGTTTAACTTCGGAGTTCTGATGGGATCCGGTGCATTAGTTCTGGTATGATCGCACCCGAAAATGTTTCTCAACGTTTATCTTTATAAACTCTTCCTTCCGCACAAGCTTGCACGCGCGCTGCGTTCCTTTCCGCTATCCCTTTTTTCTCGAATTATATTTATTTCGCGCTTCTTTTCGAGAACTATGCGCTTGCAAACTACACGATGTCCACCCACAAAAAAAATACGAAACTTGGAGGAGGAGGAGAAGAATATGAGAGATCGAAGTGACGATCGAGGAAAAAAAAGGTGGGAGGGGTGCAACACGAGGACTTCCCAGGAGGTCACCCATCCTAGTACTACTCTCGCCCAAGCACGTTTAACTTCGGAGTTCTGATGGGATCCGGTGCATTAGTGCTGGTATGATCGCACCCGAAATTGTTTCTCAACGTTTGTGTTTATAAACTCTTCCTTCAGCACAAGCTTGCACGCGCGCTGCGTTCCTTTCTGCTATCCCTTTTTTCTCGAATTGTATTTATTTCGCGCTTCTTTCCGAGAACTATGCGCTTGCAAACTACACGATGTCCACCCACAAAAAAAAATACGAAAGTTGGAGGAGAAGGAGAAGAATATGAGAGATCGAAGTGACGATCGAGGAAAAAAAAGGTGGGAGGGGTGCAACACGAGGACTTCCCAGCAGGTCACCCATCCTAGTACTACTCTCGCCCAAGCCATTTAACTTCGGAGTTCTGATGGGATCCGGTGCATTAGTGCTGGTATGATCGCACCCGAAGTTGTTTCTCAACGTTTATGTTTATAAACTCTTCCTTCCGCACAAGCTTGCACGCGCGCTGCGTTCCTTTCCGCTATCCCTTTTTTCTCGAATTGTATTTATTTCGCGCTTCTTTTCGAGAACAATGCGCTTGCAAACTACACGATGTCCATCCACAAAAAAAAATACGAAAGTTGGAGGAGGAGGAGAAGAATATGAGAGATCGAAGTGACGATCGAGGCAAAAAAAGGTGGGAGGGGTGCAACACGAGGACTTCCCAGGAGGTCACCCATCCTAGTACTACTCTCGCCCAAGCACGTTTAACTTCGGAGTTCTGATGGGATCCGGTGCATTAGTGCTGGTATGATCGCACCCGAATTCGTTTCTCAACGTTTATGTTTATAAACTCTTCCTTCCGCACAAGCTTGCACGCGCGCTGCGTTCCTTTCCGCTATCCCTTTTTTCTCGAATTGTATTTATTTCGCGCTTCTTTCCGAGAACTATGCGCTTGCAAACTACACGATGTCCACCCACAAAAAAAAATACGAAAGTTGGAGGAGGAGGAGAAGAATATGAGAGATCGAAGTGACGATCGAGGAAAAAACAGGTGGGAGGGGTGCAACACGAGGACTTCCCAAGAGGTCACCCATCCTAGTACTACTCTCGCCCAAGCACGTTTAACTTCGGAGTTCTGATGGGATCCGGTGCATTAGTGCTGGTATGATCGCACCCGAAATTGTTTCTCAACGTTTATGTTTATAAACTCTTCCTTCCGCACAAGCTTGCACGCGCGCTGCGTTCCTTTCCGCTATCCCTTTTTTCTCGAATTGTATTTATTTCGCGCTTGTTTCCGAGAACTATGCGCTTGCAAACTACACGATGTCTACCCACAAAAAAAATACGAAAGTTGGAGGAGGAGGAGAAGAATATGAGAGATCGAAGTGACGATCGAGGAAAAAAAAGGTGGGAGGGGTGCAACACGAGGACTTCCCAGGAGGTCACCCATACTAATACTACTCTCGCCCAAGCACGTTTAACTTCGGAGTTCTGATGGGATCCGGTGCATTAGTGCTGGTATGATCGCACCCGAAATTGTTTCTCAACGTTTATGTTTATAAACTCTTCCTTCCGCACAAGCTTGCACGCGCGCTGCGTTCCTTTCCGCTATCCCTTTTTTCTCGAATTGTATTTATTTCGCGCTTCTTTCCGAGAACTATGCGCTTGCAAACTACACGATGTCCACCCACAAAAAAAAATACGAAAGTTGGAGGAGAAGGAGAAGAATATGAGAGATCGAAGTGACGATCGAGGAAAAAAAAGGTGGGAGGGGTGCAACACGAGGACTTCCCAGCAGGTCACCCATCCTAGTACTACTCTCGCCCAAGCCATTTAACTTCGGAGTTCTGATGGGATCCGGTGCATTAGTGCTGGTAGGATCGCACCCGAAGTTGTTTCTCAACGTTTATGTTTATAAACTCTTCCTTCCGCACAAGCTTGCACGCGCGCTGCGTTCCTTTCCGCTATCCCTTTTTTCTCGAATTGTATTTATTTCGCGCTTCTTTCCGAGAACAATGCGCTTGCAAACTACACGATGTCCATCCACAAAAAAAAATACGAAAGTTGGAGGAGGAGGAGAAGAATATGAGAGATCGAAGTGACGATCGAGGAAAAAAAAGGTGGGAGGGGTGCAACACGAGGACTTCCCAGGAGGTCACCCATCCTAGTACTACTCTCGCCCAAGCACGTTTAACTTCGGAATTCTGATGGGATCCGGTGCATTAGTGCTGGTATGATCGCACCCGAATTTGTTTCTCAACGTTTATGTTTATAAACTCTTCCTTCCGCACAAGCTTGCACGCGCGCTGCGTTCCTTTCCGCTATCCCTTTTTTCTCGAATTGTATTTATTTCGCGCTTCTTTCCGAGAACTATGCGCTTGCAAACTACACGATGTCCACCCACAAAAAAAATACGAAAGTTGGAGGAGGAGGAGAAGAATATGAGAGATCGAAGTGACGATCAAGGAAAAAAAAGGTGGGAGGGGTGCAACAAGAGGACTTCCCAGGAGGTCACCCATCCTAGTACTACTCTCGCCCAAGCACGTTTAACTTCGGAGTTCTGATGGGATCCGGTGCATTAGTGCTGGTACGACCGCACCCGAAATTGTTTGTCAACGTTTATGTTTATAAACTCTTCCTTCCGCACAAGCTTGCACGCGCGCTGCGTTCCTTTCCGCTATCCCTTTTTTCTCGAATTGTATTTATTTCGCGCTTCTTTCCGAGAACTATGCGCTTGCAAACTACACGATGTCTACCCACAAAAAAAATACGAAAGTTGGAGGAGGAGGAGAAGAATATGAGAGATCGAAGTGACGATCGAGGAAAAAAAAGGTGAGGAGGGGTGCAACACGAGGACTTCCCAGGAGGTCACCCATCCTAGTACTACTCTCGCCCAAGCACGTTTAACTTCGGAGTTCTGATGGGATCCGGTGCATTAGTGCTGGTATGATCGCACCCGAAATTGTTTCTCAACGTTTATGTTTATAAACTCTTCCTTCCGCACAAGCTTGCACGCGCGCTGCGTTCCTTTCCGCTATCCCTTTTTTCTCGAATTGTATTTATTTCGCGCTTCTTTCCGAGAACTATGCGCTTGCAAACTACACGATGTCCACCCACAAAAAAAAATACGAAAGTTGGAGGAGGAGGAGAAGAATATGAGAGATCGAAGTGACGATCGAGGAAAAAAAAGGTGGGAGGGGTGCAACACGAGGACTTCCCAGGAGGTCACCCATCCTAGTACTACTCTCGCCCAAGCACGTTTAACTTCGGAGTTCTGATGGGATCCGGTGCATTAGTGCTGGTATGATCGCACCCGAAGTTGTTTCTCAACGTTTATGTTTATAAACTCTTCCTTCCGCACAAGCTTGCACGCACGCTGCGTTCCTTTCCGCTATCCCTTTTTTCTCGAATTGTATTTATTTCGCGCTTCTTTCCGAGAACTATGCGCTTGCAAACTACACGATGTCTACCCACAAAAAAAATACGAAAGTTGGAGGAGGAGGAGAAGAATATGAGAGATCGAAGTGACGATCGAGGAAAAAAAAGGTGGGAGGGGTGCAACACGAGGACTTCCCAGGAGGTCACCCATACTAATACTACTCTCGCCCAAGCACGTTTAACTTCGGAGTTCTGATGGGATCCGGTGCATTAGTGCTGGTATGATCGCACCCGAAATTGTTTCTCAACGTTTATGTTTATAAACTCTTCCTTCCGCACAAGCTTGCACGCGCGCTGCGTTCCTTTCCGCTATCCCTTTTTTCTCGAATTGTATTTATTTCGCGCTTCTTTCCGAGAACTATGCGCTTGCAAACTACACGATGTCCACCCACAAAAAAAAATACGAAAGTTGGAGGAGGAGGAGAAGAATATGAGAGATCGAAGTGACGATCGAGGAAAAAAAAGGTGGGAGGGGTGCAACACGAGGACTTCCCAGGAGGTCACCCATCCTAGTACTACTCTCGCCCAAGCACGTTTAACTTCGAAGTTCTGATGGGATCCGGTGCATTAGTGCTGGTAGGATCGCACCCGAAGTTGTTTCTCAACGTTTATGTTTATAAACTCTTCCTTCCGCACAAGCTTGCACGCGCGCTGCGTTCCTTTCCGCTATCCCTTTTTTCTCGAATTGTATTTATTTCGCGCTTCTTTCCGAGAACAATGCGCTTGCAAACTACACGATGTCCATCCACAAAAAAAAATACGAAAGTTGGAGGAGGAGGAGAAGAATATGAGAGATCGAAGTGACGATCGAGGAAAAAAAAGGTGGGAGGGGTGCAACACGAGGACTTCCCAGGAGGTCATCCATCCTAGTACTACTCTCGCCCAAGCACGTTTAACTTCGGAGTTCTGATGGGATCCGGTGCATTAGTGCTGGTATGATCGCACCCGAATTTGTTTCTCAACGTTTATGTTTATAAACTCTTCCTTCCGCACAAGCTTGCACGCGCGCTGCGTTCCTTTCCGCTATCCCTTTTTTCTCGAATTGTATTTATTTCGCGCTTCTTTCTGAGAACTATGCGCTTGCAAACTACACGATGTCCACCCACAAAAAAAATACGAAAGTTGGAGGAGGAGGAGAAGAATATGAGAGATCGAAGTGACGATCAAGGAAAAAAAAGGTGGGAGGGGTGCAACACGAGGACTTCCCAGGAGGTCACCCAACCTAGTACTACTCTCGCCTAAGCACGTTTAACTTCGGAGTTCTGATGGGATCCAGTGCATTAGTGCTGGTATGATCGCACCCGAAATTGTTTCTCAACGTTTATGTTTATAAACTCTTCCTTCCGCACAAGCTTGCACGCGCGCTGCGTTCTTTTCCGCTATCCCTTTTTTCTCGAATTGTATTTATTTCGCGCTTCTTTCCGAGAACTATGCGCTTGCAAACTACACGATGTCCACCCACAAAAAAAATACGAAAGTTGGAGGAGGAGGAGAAGAATATGAGAGATCGAAGTGACGATCGAGGAAAAAAAAGGTGGGAGGGGTGCAACACGAGGACTTCCCAGGAGGTCACCCATCCTAGTACTACTCTCGCCCAAGCACGTTTAACTTCGGAGTTCTGATGGGATCCGGTGCATTAGTGCTGGTATGATCGCACCCGAAATTGTTTCTCAACGTTTATGTTTATAAACTCTTCCTTCCGCACAAGCTTGCACGCGCGCTGCGTTCTTTTCTGCTATCCCTTTTTTCTCGAATTGTATTTATTTCGCGCTTCTTTCCGAGAACTATGCGCTTACAAACTACACGATGTCCACCCACAAAAAAAAATACGAAAGTTGGAGGAGGAGGAGAGAATATGAGAGATCGAAGTGACGATCGAGGAAAAAAAAGGTGGGAGGGGTGCAACACGAGGACTTCCCAGCAGGTCACCCATCCTAGTACTACTCTCGCCCAAGCACGTTTAACTTCGAAGTTCTGATGGGATCCGGTGCATTAGTGCTGGTAGGATCGCACCCGAAGTTGTTTCTCAACGTTTATGTTTATAAACTCTTCCTTCCGCACAAGCTTGCACGCGCGCTGCGTTCCTTTCCGCTATCCCTTTTTTCTCGAATTGTATTTATTTCGCGCTTCTTTCCGAGAACAATGCGCTTGCAAACTACACGACGTCCATCCACAAAAAAAAATACGAAAGTTGGAGGAGGAGGAGAAGAATATGAGAGATCGAAGTGACGATCGAGGAAAAAAAAGGTGGGAGGGGTGCAACACGAGGACTTCCCAGGAGGTCACCCATCCTAGTACTACTCTCGCCCGAGCGCGTTTAACTTCGGAGTTCTGATGGGATCCGGTGCATTAGTGCTGGTATGATCGGACCCGAAATTGTTTCTCAACGTTTATGTTTATAAACTCTTCCTTCCGCACAAGCTTGTACGCGCGCTGCGTTCCTTTCCGCTATCCCTTTTTTCTCGAATTGTATTTATTTCGCGCTTCTTTCCGAGAACAATGCGCTTGCATACTACACGATGTCCATCCACAAAAAAAAATACGAAAGTTGGAGGAGGAGGAGAAGAATATGAGAGATCGAAGTGACGATCGAGGAAAAAAAAGGTGGGAGGGGTGCAACACGAGGACTTCCCAGGAGGTCACCCATCCTAGTACTACTCTCGCCCAAGCACGTTTGACTTCGGAGTTCTGATGGGATCCGGTGCATTAGTGCTGGTATGATCGCACCCGAGTTTGTTTCTCAACGTTTATGTTTATAAACTCTTCCTTCCGCACAAGCTTGCACGCGCGCTGCGTTCCTTTCCGCTATCCCTTTTTTCTCGAATTGTATTTATTTCGCGCTTCTTTCTGAGAACTATGCGCTTGCAAACTACACGATGTCCACCCACAAAAAAAAATACGAAAGTTGCAGGAGGAGGAGAAGAATATGAGAGATCGAAGTGACGATCAAGGAAAAAAAAGGTGGGAGGGGTGCAACACGAGGACTTCCCAGGAGGTCACCCATCCTAGTACTACTCTCGCCCAAGCACGTTTAACTTCAGAGTTCTGATGGGATCCGGTGCATAAGTGCTGGTATGATCGCACCCGAAATTGTTTCTCAACGTTTATGTTTATAAACTCTTCCTTCCGCACAAGCTTGCACGCGCGCTGCGTTCCTTTCCGCTATCCCTTTTTTCTCGAATTGTATTTATTTCGCGCTTCTTTCCGAGAACTATGCGCTTGCAAACTACACGATGTCCACCCACAAAAAAAAATACGAAAGTTGGAGGAGGAGGAGAAGAATATGAGAGATCGAAGTGACGATCGAGGAAAAAAAAGGTGGGAGGGGTGCAACACGAGGACTTCCCAGGAGGTCACCCATCCTAGTACTACTCTCGCCCAAGCGCGTTTAACTTCGGAGTTCTGATGGGATCCGGTGCATTAGTGCTGGTATGATCGCACCCGAAATTGTTTCTCAACGTTTATGTTTATAAACTCTTCCTTCCGCACAAGCTTGCACGCGCGCTGCGTTCCTTTCCGCTATCCCTTTTTTCTCGAATTGTATTTATTTCGCGCTTCTTTCCGAGAACTATGCGCTTGCAAACTACACGATGTCCACCCACAAAAAAAAATACGCAAGTTGGAGGAGGAGAAGAATATGAGAGAAA